>NW_026571404.1:34910064-35204038 GCF_026225935.1 Boleophthalmus pectinirostris
GGGGCATTTGAGGGCCGTGATACATTTGATTTGAGTGTTTGTTGAGCTGCAGCGCGCGAACACGCAGACAGTTTGAATCAAAAATAGACTACTTGACTGTGTGTTGCTCATTTACTCAGTTTTTCACTTTCGCCAAAAAATGGATTTACGAAAATGGCTTAGACCTCCTCCGGTCACCACCACCAGTAAAGCGATGGATAGCCGAGATCGAGATGACTCTTCTGTGAATGCTAGCTCCCGACAACCACCTACGGAGATAGCAGCACAGCACCGGACAGCGACCTTCAAGCCCCTCAAGCCAGCAGCGAACAGTGGTGGTCGATGATCTCGGGACTGACAGGCCTGTCCAAACTGTATTAAATCACTATCCTGTAACAGTTTACAATGGCAAGGGGCGATCATTTATTGGTAAATGGTTTCACAACAGAGAGTGGTTGGAGTACAGTGTGAAGGCAGACGCAGCATTTTGTTTTTGCTGTCGGTTGTTCAGGAGCACAAGAAAATCTGGATCATTGGATGCCTTTGCGAGTGTGGGCTATAGTAACTGGAAACAGGATATTGCTAAAGACCGTGGATTTCATCAACATGAAACTTCAAAAGACCACATATCTTGCTATGCAATGTGGAAGGAGAGGGAGATGCGTCGCAATACTGGGAGTGAGGTATCAACCCTTGTAAATACAGATCAACTTAACAGAAACCGCTATTATGTGGGCTCACTAATAGACGTGATTGTGTTCTTGGCTGAAAACCAATTGCCACTACGGGGAAAGCTTGACGCTTTTGATATGTCGGAGGGGGGGTCTGGACTTTTCCTTTCCATGCTTGATTACATCATCAAAAAGGATCCTGAATTAGCTAATGTGACCAAGACTATCCCTCGCAATGCCACTTACACCTGTCATGACATGCAAAATGAACTTATAAGAACACTGAGTGATGTGGTGACAGAGGCTATAGTGGAGGAAGTTGGTGAATCCTATTACACTTTGAAAGTTGACGGAACACGTGACCCCACAGGACGCGAAAACATTTCGATTGTGTTACGATTTGTGAACGAGTATTACGGAATTACAGAGCGTTTACTGTGCATCGCTACGGCCCAAAAAGGTGACGCACAGACATTAACTGACACCGTTCTGTCCGAGCTTAACAAGGTTGGCCTGGATTGCTCCAAAATTCTGAGCCAGGTATATGATGGAGCCTCCGTTATGTCAGGGAGACGTGGTGGTGTTCAGCAAATTCTTCAGGAAAGAGTTGGACGTGAGATACCGTATGTGCACTGCCTCAACCACCAGTTGCATTTGGTTGTAGTTCATGTCATGTCTGCAGAGCCCGCGGTTTCGGATTTTTTTGAGGTGTGCAATTCCCTCTACAAATTCTGTAGGAAGCCAACAGTTGCTTTGCATTATAAAGGGGCACACCTGAAACGTCTTTTAGAGCAGAGATGGACAGGGCATCTTGCCACTGTTTCAGTTATTCTTAAGTCATTTGATGACATAAAATCAGTTCTGACCGATGCTGACACTGTGCTGGACTATGGCGCAGAGACGAGAATGGAAGCTGCAGGACTGCTGCACGAAGTATCAGAGCCAAGCTTCATGTTCCTTGCCAACTTCACCCACAAAGTCCTGGCTCTTTTGGACCCACCAAACAAGCTTCTCCAGAGAGAAGACACTGATCTCCTGACAGGTTTAAGTGTTGTGGCGAGTGCAACAGTATGTATTAAAAAACTCCGTTGTGATGAAGAATTTAGGAAGATGTTGGATACTGTTACGGGCACCAAGGAGACACCGAGGCTCAAACGGGGACTCACAGAGAGCACACGGATGGATGGTTTCATCGTTATGGAGCCTACAGGAGTACACCGAGCCACAAGTAATGATGACTTGAAAACTGAATTTAGGAGACTTTACTACAACACTATTGATTTGGTGGGCGGGGAAATGGAGCGTAGATTCAGCGAGCGCAACTCTCAACTGGCAAGCGCACTTGCCGCACTTAATCCAGAGGCCGACAACTTCCTTGATGTGAAAGCTGTGAGGCATATTCTCGACCTGTCACAATCGACTGTAACCGACGCTGAGTTCGAAGTTGCTAAAGAGTTTTTAATGTCACAGAAGCAAGCAACAGGGGGAAACTGGACCATACAGCACATCATCTCAACGTTCCACATCCAACTGAGTGCCATGCCCAGTGTGCTGACTGCTTTCAAACATGCATTAACGTTTGGCGCATCAACAGCAATGTGCGAGAATTCATTCTCCACTATGAGAAGTGTGTTTTCGGAACACAGACGCACAATGCTACACGAGAGAAAGGCCAGGTTGGTGCAGCTTGCATTCGAGAAAGACTTGACACGCAAATGCGCAAACGAATGGAAGGACAAAGTACTCAGACGTTTCAGCACTATGCCTTCTCGTCGCCTGCAACTCTTCTGACGGTAAGCCCTTTGTTTATTTTACTTCTTGCCAGCCCTGGTTTTCAATATAAGACCTACTAAGGAGATAAATTGTTGATTGACGTTTGCTGGGTCTTGCATTTATGTTTTGTAGTAGGCTATGTGACTGTCTGAATGGCCATGTGCCAGTGCTGCCCAGTGTGTAGTTGGGATTTTTTAAGTGGGCGTACACGATTTTTATCTGAACCAGGAGGACTAAACCAGGAGGACTAAACCAGGAGGACTAAATCAGGACTAAACCAGGTCTAAACCGGGTCTAAACCAGGACTACACCAGGATTACACCATTCCTACACCAGATCTAAATCAGGACTAACACAGTACTAATCTTGGACTTCAGAGAGCGAGACAGACAGAACCCCAGCTGGCACCCTGCTCCGCTTTGCTCCGTGAGGCGCGGAGCTCTGCGCTGGTTCTTTCTGCTGCGGTCACCCAAAGGTCTACGCGGGCGCACCTCTGGGCCCGACAGTCAGTCCTGGTTTAGTTCTGATTTAGATCTGGTTTAGTCCTGTTTTAATCCTGCTTTAGTCCTGGTTTAATCCTGGTTTGGTCCTGGTCCAGTCCTGGTCCCTCATGTCTCAGATCACTATAGGGCAGTAGTGCAGATATCATGAGCCTATGCAGGTTGTTTTCACCATTGCCAATAACTCCGGTTTGACATTTAAGTTGTAGCTATTTTATATTTGTTATTTTTTATATCTCACGTCGGTAGAAGTTGGTAGACAGCGTACCCCCGCGTACCACGCCCACTACAGCGTGGCTACTTCTTGCCCGATTGCGTGCTTGTTCGTCTACCACACAGCCTCAACAACTATTGTAGCTAATAATAATAATAATAATAATAATAATAATAATATCAACACATAATTAGTCTAATTCTATTAAAGAAAAACATAATTAGCCTAATCCTATTAAAGAAAAAACGAGTTTGATAGCATTTTTGCTGTGTATGACTCCACCGTTAAAATATTTCTCAAATGGCAGTGCCCCCCCTGCTGGTGACCCATGCCCCTCCAGTAGACGTGCTCTGACGCCGACTCTGCCCAGATCCAGAGCTGATGTAAAAACACTGTGCACATCCTCCCCCAGCACAGACCAGAAACTCTTATAAAACTCGGGATGCAGCCCATCAATCCCCGGGGCTCGGCCACAACCGAGCTGCTGCACTGCAGAGGTCACCTCCTCTTGAGTGACTGGCGAGGCCAGAGCTGCTGCCTCAGCCTCTTCCAGCTCAGGCAACCCGTCCACCATCTGCCCCTGGCTCTCCCCGTCACACTAACCAGCCGCAAACAATTCGGAGTAGAAGGTTATGGCCTCCTGCTGCATTAGTGATGGGTCAGAGGTGACCTCCCCATTAGCCGATTTAAGGTGCATAAGATTGCTCCCTGCTCTGCCTTTCTTTTCTAAATTAAAAAAGTGGCGTGTAGGGGCATCAATATCACGCAGTGCAACAACTTTAGCCTTAACTAGTGCCCCCTTTGCTCTCTCGCTCATAAAAGTGCTCAAAGCGCCCCTCCTGCTTGCCCACGTGCCTCTACTCCCTGCACCCCTGATCAGCCCCTGCTCCAGGAGAGACACTTCCCTCTCCAAATGCTCCAGCCCTTCCCTCTCTGAGTGTTGTGTATACTGATGGACAAAAAGTTTTATTTGAGTCTTCCCCACCTCCCACCACTTTAGTATGTTTTCAAAGTCTGTCTTCCTATGCCTCCACTGCTCCCAGAGCTCCCTGAAAGCCTGGATGAAGCCACTATCCTGCAGTAAACTTACATTAAATCGCCAGTAGGGGCATGTCTCCATGTGTCCATGAGGTCATTCTCCCTCAGCACACTGGCCAGCAGAGCGGCAGAGCTTGGATGGGGCTCTGCCGTGTTCCTATCATGAGGGTGTGTTGTACAATTCCAGTCCCCGCCCACTAATATCACAGACTCACTGTTAAAACCTTTGAGCTGCCTGTTCAGAGTGTGCACTAGCTGTGTCCGGCTTACAGGTGAGTTGTGTGCATAGATGTTTATGAACACAAAGTGTGCCCCCCTTTGTCCCCTGTACCACCTGCAGCCTGCCCCCCTCCACTACTAGGTGAGGGGCATTACTCAGCCTCAGCCGTTCAGATAAGAGCACTGCTACTCCTGCACTTAGATTAGACCCATGGCTCATGAACATGGGCCCTGACCAAACCCTGCTCCAGTTTGTCTCATTGTCCCTCTGCTTCTCTTGATTCCTGCCTCCATTAATGTTCAAAGTTCCTATTCTGAGGCTCTCCATACACAGTCAATTTCCCAGAGTACATTTGACTCTAATTGAGGAAAATCTTACTCTAGAAAAAAATATATTTGGTCCCTATCTAGAAAGAGTAAAATTTACTCTTGCAAAAGAGTAAATAATTGAGAGTAAATTTTACTCAATTTTGAGCATTTATTTTACTTTAAATGATTATACTCTTATTTGAAGAGAAATAAAGTTACTGTACCTGCATTCTCCAACAAATAGAGTAGAATTTACTCCAAGATTATGAATACTGAATTTACTCTACCATCATTTTACTCCAATTAATAGTGATATTATACTCTAGCAATATTATAAATTTTACTCTAGCAAGATTACTATTTTACTTTAGCTTTATTATAATTTTACTCAAGATTACAATCATCAATCCAGTCCTTAAAGAAAAACAAAAGCAGTGGATTTAACAATTAAAACTTTTATTCAATTGTACACAGTTTAATAAATACTGCATTCTATAGTGTATAATCATGTGTCAGTTATAGAAACAGTATGAGACAATAAACAAGTCTTATTCAACATAACAGTATCAGTTGCTTTAAAAGAGTTTGCATTCTCTACAGTTAGCCCATCTGTCATACATACAACTTTCTGCAGAGGAGCATTCAACAGAACATTGGAACAATTTTCATGTGCCTTCACGTTGCATTCAGCTGCTTTCTAAACCTGGAAAATTGTTCATGATCCTTTTACCAATCATATTTAAATCAATCACATAAACCTTTTACCAATCATATATAAGTGTTTTTCCTGAACAAAGTATTTTTTAAGATAACTGACACTTATTCTCTGGCTTTAGCATTTTACAAAGAAAAATATCAATGCATCAGTGCATTAAATCAAAGAAAACGTGCCCTTAACTCTGCAACCCTGGGACTCACTTTACTGCTACCAACGTCTATGTCATAAATGGTAGTCTGCAAGAAGTTGTATACATTTATCAGATCTTGATTGTAGGAGGTGCCAAATCCAAAATGAGCTTTAAAAAGTTCGTCAAAAGCAGCAAGAGAGTCCGATGACTTACATGGAATCACATGTTTGTCAGTCACAATGTAGTACTTGTGGATCATGTGCTTTGTGTTGCCACAGGCCAGCAGGTAGGGTTGACGACTTTCTCTGACGCTGTCCAGATGATCTTGGATGCTGGTCCCCGTCTAATAAAATAAAATAAAATCATTACTCAGCCTTTTCCCCAACACCCTTCTAATCCATAGTAGTATGTAATATGGCTAGTATTTCCCTCCATCGTCTACAAGTGGGCTGAATATAGACACAATAAATTACTTTTAATTACACAATTTGCTTCAAATAAAATAATTTTAATAATACAGCAATCAGACAGGTAGTTTATGACTCTTGAGAACTCACCTTGAGGAACTTCACCAGCTGGTCATATGCCTGTCTTGCTGATAGCTTCCCTGGCCTCTTGCATCCATGAGGAGGTGGAGGCAAAAGGTGGAGAAGAACCAAAATGGATGATATATCACCATCCCATCCTGAAAACAGTGACAGTTCATTAAGTCATTTGTATATATACAACCACCTGTAAACATATTTATAACAATTGAAATGGCAAATAACAGCTTTAAGAGTCATACATAGAATCCTTGAAAAATACCTTTAGGTGAAGGTGTCTGGCTCTTCCTTTTTTTGCCATCTGATGCTTCTTTCTGAACAAACTTCAGTCTCCATGCCAGAAAACCAGTTCTCTCCTCCTTCAGGACTGTAAAAGTGTTCCTAAAAACATACAACATTTTTAACATGTATAACACTATTAACAATGATTCTTTTAATTAAATAATTTATTTTGTGAGACATAAAGACATAAACCTTGTAGAGAATTAATTATTGTACCTACATAGCCAAGCTTGCTTTTTGGATCTGCCAATTTGGGGAACAAGTTAATGATTCCTTTGGCATAATCTTCTTTCACATGCCCGGAGGCCTTGTTCTATAAAGGAGAAAATATTATGATTTCCTTTTAAGACATTACAATTATTTAATTAGCATCAATTTACCCGTGTTCACTTGTCATGTGTGCAACCAAGATGTTGACCATATCAAGTCTCCTGCTATCAGTCAGGTTCTTTGTTCGAGCATACTCACTTAGGACTCGATCACCTTCTGGTTTGTCTTTAAGGATGGCCTCAATCATCTGCAGACATACACAAACATGTGCCATTAAAGTTCTAAATAGTAGAATATGAAATAATTGTTGACATCACATGTGAATGATCACTAAGCTTACATGTGAGAGGCGAGAGTCTTCAATGTACTTCACTGAAGCAGGACTACGCTGTAGTATGATTGTGTCATCAGAGTCACTAACATTATCTCCACTGTAGCTTGCAAACGAGCTGTTCATTGGGGAACTCGATCCATCTGCAAAATATAGGATGAATTATTGCAAGTTATTGTAAAAGGTAAACCTGATGTACTGTATGTAGACAAAAAAAACGCTAAACCACAAACCTTCATTTGGAGAACAAATCTCAAGTACACCCAAATCTTGTTTTTTGAGGAGAAATTCAAACACGTCCTCATCAACCTCAGTCCTTGAGTCATCATACACTTTCAAATCCAATGTTGGAATTTCAAATCTTTTAGCAACTGCAAAAAAATAAGAATAAGTGTACGCTTCTATGCTAAAAGATTAACAAATTGATTGAGTGATTTGGAATATCACAAAAACAATATTTAGGTTGAATATAGCAATATTTATCAAGAATCCAAATCTTGCAGTATATCTGGCAAAGGTTTTTGTCTGGGATCAGTCAAAATTAATCAATGTTAATGTTAACATCAAGTCAAATTAGTTTAGCTAGTTGGATGACTGTCCTTCTGTCTTCCCAGGTTTCAAATTTTTACACACTGAACTATAGTTTTTGATCAATTTGAACAGTAACGAATGTATAAATATGCCAGAAACATTTGATAGCGCTTTGCTAAAAGCACGAGTTTAGCATTAGCTCAAACAACACCGTCTTCCTAACACCACACTGACAGAAAAAAATTATTTGGTTCAAACAATTTTAGAAACCACAGTATTAGTCATAAAACATGTACTTGAGACTCACCTTGTATTCCTGTGACTGCAAACAAAGTAGAAATATAATCCTGTCCGCGCTCCGACTGTCCTGCCGAGAGTTTGTGCGAGAGACTGTCATGGCGGCTGAATCGAAACTCAAGTGCAGTTTGGTGGGCGGAGCTGTGGGCGGAGCCTCAATTACTCGAATGGAGGAGATTCACCACATTTCTGTAAAAACACTCTCACTCTAGTGACCGCGAGTGGTAATTGCACTCTAAAATGTTGAAATGTTACTCGTTTAGAGGAAAACAATGTTATATCTGGGAAATTTACTCTACCGATTTTACGGTGTAGGAAAAAGGAAACAGAAAACAAAGACAACAGTAAATGAACACAAGCTGAGAGAGAGAGACACCAATGTCCCTGATCCTTTTTTGCCCTTGTTGATCCTTCCTACAAGCTTTGCCAACCTGTACCTTTTCTTTTGGCTTAACTGATCGACACCCACCTGCCTCTTTAATTTCCTAACTGAATTAATGAAACCATCAACATCGGGGAAGAAGTCTTGCACATTAACTGATTTGTTGCCATACGTAACATCCAACAACTCATTAATGTCTTTAATAGAGTAAGGAGGGGGCTCTTCTGGCCCAGCCTCCTGAGACATGTCTGAGAACTGTGACGGTGTGTCTTCCTCATCCCTGTCCTCTCCGTCCTCACACTGCTCACTGTCCCCCTCTGCTGCACCTCCCTCCTCTGTGCCCCCCTCATCTGCGCTGTCGGTGTTTTGTGACGGGAGCGGGGCACTGGTTACAGTCTCCCCCCGCGCGTCCGCCTCCTCCTGTTGCCCACTCTGCACCTCTGTACTCTCATCCACCTGTGGACAATTATTTTAAACTGAACACCTAAAATAATTTGATGTCATGAAACTTTCTGGAGGTAAAAACGTAACTACACCATTTTTTGGCACCAGCCAAAAAATGTGTAATGATGAAGAATAAAACATATATAAGTCGCAGTCGACTATACGTCGCTCTTTTTGGGGGAAATGTATTTTATAAAATCAGGGACCAGGAACCAACATTTCATCTTCAAAGGCAAGGTACAGAAAAAATAACAATAGAATAAAGAACAACAGGCTGAACAGGCGTTAATATGTTAACGTCACATACACTGAAAAAAATAAAACACTGGTTTAACTTATAATTTATATAGAAATCATTTACATCTAAATATTGTTAATTGATCATAATGATATTTATAAATTGGTCGAACTAAAACAGTTTAAATTATAACAGTTAATAAATTATAAATTGGTTCAACAAGAAAACATCCGTTACCTCAACACGCAAAAGTTAATTGAGTCAATTAAAAAACATTCATTAGCATTTATGTGCCAATTTAAAATTTTACATTAAATTAATGTACATGTAATTGATTGTATTAATCTATTTGAACTTTTATTTTATAGTGGTCCTATAATCTTAATAATTTCACAACACATTGAATTATTTTACTTTTTATTAACAGTGCATAAATGTGAACATCACTAAATACAGCGATATGCAAACATAGCAACCAGCAACAACTTGTGACAACTGCCATTGTTTCCTCCACCACACTGCATTCTTGCTGTACCTGAAAAACATGAGTAGATTAGCACAAAATATAATTTTCAATGCTTATGATCAGTCTGCATCTGTATGCATCCTAAGAATTTGCAAAAAAAAAATATTTCATATTCAAAAATGTTATGTAATGATTTCACATGGTGGGAAGTGACTTCATAACTATATGTAAAACAGATTTACTTTGAGAGAAATCTCTTTACTTATGATGCATAAATGTAAACTTCGTGCCAGTTCTTGGTTTCATGTGGCTAAATTGAATGACTATAGAGATGGAGACAACTGAAAATGTTGGGTTCACGTGACATCACAACATTCCACAATCCCTACAGTTTAACACTGAGCTGGAGGTCAGTGGAGAATTCTATGGTAGAATTTGTGGTATGATTTCTAATATTTAAAAATTTGCATCAACTAATATTTTGTTATATAATTAATGCTATGTAGTACATTGGTAAAATATTCCCTACAATATAATGGACTATGCATTTTTTTCCCCAATAACAAGATCACTGCAAATGAATTTATTCACTAAAAGGACCACTGTAAATGGCATTTAGAATCAGAATAGGCTTCAAGGCAAGTTTTGCTTCATTTACATGTTTAACACAAAAAAGGGGCATCAAATACAGACAGCCAATTGGTGAGGAGTTTGATATTATAAGGCATGACATGTATATTATATATACACCGTTATCATGTATATTATATATACCGTTATCATACCTGATTCTTATTATTTCATTAACAGGGTCTCCAAGGAAAATCATCAGCAATTTGAGCGCATATTGCCTTCATGTAGATAAATCAAAACAGAAGCAGCATTCAGTGAAGCCTGCAAACATAAAAACACTGTTATTTTTCTCTTTTTTTTTTTTTTTTTTTTTTTTTTGCATTCACATGTAACGTAAACATATTGAATATTTGTGATGTGAATATTTTCACTATACAAAAAAAAAAAACTTTTCTCAGTGACTTCCAGGATGGTGCACCCACCCGGTTGCCGTGAAGCTGTGTTCTCCAGAACACAGAACACAGAAACCAGAACTGAACCAGGACTAAACCAGGACTGAACCAGGACTAAACCAGGACTATACCAGGACTGAACCGAGGACTATACCAGGACTGAACCAGGACTATACCAGGACTGAACCAGGACTGAACCGAGGACTATACCAGGACTGAACCGAGGACTGAACCAGGACTGAACCGAGGACTATACCAGGACTATACCAGGACTGAACCGAGGACTGAACAGGACTGAACCGAGGACTGAACCAGGACTAAACCAGGACTGAACCAGGACTAAACAAAGACTGAACTGAGGACTGAACCAAGACTGACCCAGGACTAAACCAGGTCTAAACCAGAACTGAACCAGCACCAAACCAGGTCTAAACCAGGACTAAACCAGGACCTCCTGAGGAAGTCCGTGTAGAGTACGGATACTTTTTTATTGCTGATATCAGATTCATGTAACTGTTCTTTTCTCACCCAAACACTTCAAATTTCATCATTTCATTTTCACATGAATGAAAAATGAAAATCACCAAGTTTAGTTTCAGATTTTATTTATGGCAGAGGGGTGGTGGGGTGGGGTCATTTTTTTGTTTTTGTTTTTTTTTTTCTGGTGTGGGTTCTGTCTGTGCTTCTTCATCACGTCTGTCTCGCTCTCTTCATCCCCTCGTCTCTCACTCGCTGTCAAACTGCAAACACTGACTCGGATTTTATCGTTTCTTGTTACGTCATACATGTGAATAGAGGAGAGGAGAGAGAGAACAGGAGAGGAGAGAGAGAACAGGAGAGGAGAGAGAGAACAGGAGAGGAGGAGAGAACAGGAGAGAAGAGAAAGAACAGGAGAGGAGGAGAGAACAGGAGAGGAGGAGGGAGAGAGAGAGAAGGAGGAGAGAGAGAGCCACTCTTGGTGTGAGCCGTCCCCCAACAGCACGGCTCCTGGGATCATTCAGGCTCCAAAACCCCTCCACCACGGTAAGGGGACGACTCAAGGAGGGGAGGAAAAAGGAGACGACAGGACCGGACAGGACGGGAGGAAAGAGAAAGAGAGAATAGAAGAGAGAGAGAGAGACAGGAGAGAAAGAGAGAGAGAAAGAGAGCAGAGAGAGACAGAGAGAGAGGAGAAGGAGGAGAGAGAAGAGAGAGAGAGAGAGAGAGGAGGAGAGAGACAGGAGGGGCAGGGGGAGGAGGAGAAGATAGACATAGATAGACAGAGAGAGGGTTCCTCTTAACACTATTAACACTATTTACAATATTTACACTATTTACAATATTTACACAAACAGGGGTCCAAAACAGAGTTGCCTCCTTTACAGAGGCCAACACCCCCCAAAGCCCCAGCGCTCCTCAAATCCTTCCTCATCATTGTTCATGGAGTAGAGGCCAAACTCCAGCCTGAGTGTGGCCTGCACCATCCTGACAAACAGACGTCTCACACTGACCCAGCTCTGAGTCTGCAGCCTCCTCCTCCTGCTCATGTACACAGACATCTTGACCTGTCCTATCAGGAAGCTCAGGAGCTGGCCCCTCCTCCTACTCCTCACAGAGAACCTGAACCCACACACAAACACCTGAGCATTAAACACCTGCCCCACACTCCTGAACACTGCCCCCAGCAGCTGGAACAACTGTGTCAGACGCCCACACTCCCAAAAACAGTGGAACACAGTCTCCCTGATCCATATATATGTATATATATATATATATATATATATATATATATATATATATATATATATATATATATATATATATAGTAGTTTTTCATTCATTTTGGATAATGAAGCTCCAGAATGTCTCCCTCTTGAGGCGGAAATTCAAAACTGCTTCTCCATCTGACCTCTTCAGTGCTCTGATATCAGTCATTAACACACAGCTAAGCACCTGTAGCTACTGTTTTTAGCGTGATTAAAAGTGCTTCATTCCTCAGTGCTCCTGCAGCTGGGTGCTCCCTCTGTGTCTATACAAACAAAAGCCCTTAGATGAAAGTTTTCATGCATATGCATAACTGCAGTGGTTTAATCAGTTTAAAAGAGGCTGAGCTGTGCACGTTGGTTGGCGTATAGAAGGGAGGTTTGAGCTCTGAAATCAGAACACATCTCCTGGAACAACACCAAATGGCACAAGGTGAAAAAAATAATTTGACTGTTTTAGTAAAGAAATCTTAAATCACATGATATATGTAACTAAATGCACTGTGTTTATATTTGTTCATTGAAGGGACAATGTTTTTTAAACCAAGATAATACAGAAAACATGTATCTGTAAATATGCAGGATTGTAGCTATTTTCCATTCTTAGTCTTCTGCTAATATCCATTAGAGGAGCTAACAGCTACATAATTCTTTGTCATGATGACATTTAAAATGTGTCAGTTCTCACTGGGCACCACAATTTCCTAATAAGGAAGTTAATGGACTTGTTTCTTTTATTAAGGCATTTATGATTATAGTACAGTATTATGTACAGTATTATGAATATTGTGAATTAAATTGTCCAAATTATGACTAAATTATCCATTTGGGTCAAAGATGATAACTATACAGAAGACATAAGCACTACATGTCCTCTTTAAAATCTGTAATCACAATTTACAGTCTAGCTCCAATTAAGTTTGACTTTCTGAAATGAGTGATAAAAAATATAGAGTTTTTTCCCGATATTCTAATAAGTGGTGGTATTATAGAGTAAATATTTTCGCTGAATCCAGTGACAGAGAATCCTGGACTGCCCCTTCCCCACACCACAGTCTCTGTCCCTTCTGGGACCAGCGCTGTGTCCGTCCGGGGCCCATTATCTCCGATCAGGGGCCTCGGGGTCACAGCAGCTCTGACCAGCGCAGACTTGACCGGACGCTGCTCTGTTGGGTCTGTTTAGTCTGCCTGTCTGAGGACACACATCTGGAGTAATGAGACAGGCAATGGGCATCGCTCAAGCGCACAGGGTCAGAGAAGAGCTCCAGACATATGATATGATAATGACCCAAAGGAGGAGATGGAGAGAACGAGAGGGAGGGAGAGAAGGAGGGAGAGATCACAGCACAGGGTCATGGAGGAGCTACAGGCATATGACATGATAGTGACCCAAAGGAGGAGATGGAAAGAAGAGTGGGAGGGATGAAGAGAGAGGGAGAGGAACCAGATTGATTCCGTGAGAGTCAATTTTAACACTCCACTTTTTGCTGTGTGAGAAGAGGGAGAGAGAAGGAGACAGAATTTGGAACTAGGTCCATATTAGCAGTGTTGGGTGTGTTACTTTTAAAATGTATTCCCCTACAGATTACAGATTAAATACCCCAAAATGTAGTTTGTAACGTAATCCATTAAATTACTTAAAGTGAGTAACGTAATCTGAATACTTTGGATTACTTGATTTGCTGTAGAGAAGCAAAGATGAGGAAATCTTCACATAAGATGTTTTGTCTGATAAAAGACAATAAAAAGCCCAGACTTTACTTAACTAAATTAAATATATTATTGATAGAAGAGGAGGAGACACGTCCATGCAGCATGATTTAGACCTGTTTTAGTCCTGGTTTAGACCTGGTTTAGACCTGTTTTAGTCCTGGTTTAGACCTGGTTTAGACCTGGTTTAGACCTGTTTTAGTCCTGGTTTAGACTTGGTTTAGATCTCGTTTAGACCTGGTTTAGATCTAATTTAGATTTGGTTTAGACCTGATTTAGACCTGGTTTTAGTCCTGGTTTCGATTTGGTTTATACCTGGTTTTAGTGCTGGTTTAGACCTGGTTTTAGTCCTGATTTAGACCTGGTTTTAGTCCTGATTTTGTCCTGTTTTAGATTTAGTTTATACCTGGTTTTAGTCCTGGTTTAGACCTGGTTTTAGTCTTGATTTAGTCCTGATTTTAGTCCTGGTTTAGTCCTGGTTTCGATTTAGTTTAGACCTGGTTTTAGTCCTGGTTTAGACCTGGTTTTAGTCCTGATTTAGTCCTGGTTTTAGTCCTGGTTTAGTCCTGGTTTAGATTTAGTTTAGACCTGGTTTTAGTCCTGATTTAGACCTGTTTTTAGTCCTGGTTTAGATTTAGTTTAGACCTGGTTTCAGTCCTGGTTTAGACCTGGTTTTAGTCCTGATTTAGTCCTGGTTTAGATTTAGTTTAGACCTGGTTTTAGTCCTGGTTTAGACCTGGTTTTAGTCCTAATTTAGTCCTGGCTTTAGTCCTGTTTCAGTTCTGAATTAGTCCTGGTTTAGACTTGGTTAAAAGAAAGAAAAAAAAAGGGATATAGCCCAAAATGTGAAAACAGGAAAATACTTCCATGTAATCCCATTTATTTCAACAAAGTAACTGTAATCCAATTACCACTCACTGAAACAGTAACTGTAACCGAATACATTCCATTTTTTTTTTTTTTCCATTCCATTCCATTTTCTTCCGCTTATCCGGGGCCGGGTCGCGGAGGCAGCAGTCTAAGCAGGGACTCCCAGACCTCCCTTTCCACGCACACTTCCTCCAGCTCTTCTGGGGGGGGACCCCAAGGCGTTCCCAGGCCAGCCGAGAAACATAGTCCCTCCAGCGTGTCCTGGGTCTTCCCCGGGTCCTCCTCCCAGTGGGATATGCCCAGAACACCTCCCGAGGGAGGCGTCCAGGAGGCATCCGGAAAAGATGCCCGAGCCACCTCAACTGCTCCTCTCAACGTGAGGAGCCAGTTGAGGCCTCTGTGGGTGGTGAGCCCACAGGAGGGCGGGCCTACGTCGTCCCTTCGGGCTGAGCCCGGCCGGGCCCCGTGGGCAAAGGCCCGGCCACCAGGCGCTCGCTTTCGAGCCCCAACCCCAGGCCTGGCTCCAGGGTGGGGCCCCGGCTGCGCCATACCGGGCGACGTCACGGTCCTTGTTTTTATACTGTTCATAGAGGTTCTATGAACTGCTCTTAGTCTGCCCCGTCACCTAGGACCTGTTTGCCATGGGAGACCCTACCAGGGGCATAATGCCCCGGGCAACATAGCTCCTAGGATCATTCGGGTACGCAAACTCCCCCACCACGATAAGGTGGCAGTTTCAAGGAGGAGCTACTTATAATTTGTACTCTGATTACGTAACTCTGGTACATGTAATCTGTTACTCCCCAACACTGCATATTAGGAATAGGAATGAATTTATGGACAAAACAGCAAAATAAAAACAGCAGGATCATATTGAGCAGGTTAATACAAACATTTTAAGACCAAAATAATGAGGCTCACTACAGCACTTACAGAGAGAGGGGTGACAATTTTTCAATGTAAAGTCTGGAGCTGGATGCGCCAATATGCTCATTTTCTATTTGGAACATGGCGGCTGTCTATTTATAAATACAGTCTATTGACCCAAAGGAGGAAAGGGAAAGAGAGGGAGAGAGACCAGAGCACAGAGTCACCCAAAGGACAGGGAGAGAGATAAAGTGAGGTGAGAAAAAGTGGGAGAGCGAGACCAGGGCACATAAAGGAGGTATAGTCATCTGGACTGGGTGGGCGTCTCTGGTACTACACTAAACTGGTTCAAGTCCTATCTAGAACACAGGAAGTATTTTGTTGAAATTGGAAACTGTGTCTCAGATCACATGGCCCTGACCTGTGGGGTGCCTCAGGGGTCAATCCTGGGCCCCCTATTGTTCAATCTCTACATGCTGCCATTAGGCCAGTTAATAAGCAGCAATAATGTGTCCTACCACAATTATGCAGATGACACTCAGATCTACGTCTCTCTGGCAGCAGGAGACTATGGACCAGTGGACTCACTTGGTCACTGCATCCAACAGATCAGTGTGTGGATGCAAAACAACTTTCTCCAGCTAAACTCTGACAAGACTGAAGTCATAGTGTTTGGTCCACAGAATCAAAGGGACAGTGTCAGCAGTCACCTCCAGTCTCTCTCTCTAACACCTTCAAATCAGGCAAGAAATCTAGGGGTAATAATGGACTCAGACTTGAACTTTAACAGCCACATCAGATCAATAACATCTGCAGCCTTTTACCATCTAAAAAAACATAGCAAAAATCAAAGGTTTACTGTCTAAAGCAGACTTAGAGAAACTTATCCATGCATTTGTCTCCAGTAGGTTTGATACTGTAATGTTCTGCTCACTGGTCTCTCAAAACGAGCTGTGAGACAACTGCAGAACATCCAGAACGCTGCAGCTCGGGTCCTTACTCGAACTAGGAAGTACGAGCACATAAGTCCTGTGCTCAGGTCTCTGCACTGGCTCCTGTGGCTCAGAGAATAGGTTTGAAAGCAGCTCTGCTTGTGTACAAGTCGAGCACCAAAGTACATCTGTGACATGTTAGTGTCATATGAACCATCTCGCACTCTGAGGACCTCAGGGACCGGCCTTCTGCTGGTGCCCAGAGTCAGGACTAAACCAGGGGAGTCAGAGTTTCAGGTTCATGCAGCTAAAACCTGGAACAGTCTTCCTAAACATGTGAGACAGACTCTTCTGTGACGCTGTTTAAATCCAGGCTCAAAACATTTCTGTTCTCTCCAATTTATGTGTCTCTTTTTTAATTTTAATCTTCATGATTATTTATGTTTTTATTTGGTTTTATTATGATTTTAATGTATTCCTTATTCTGTAAAGTACTTTGAATTACTTTGTGTATGAATTGTGCTATACAAATAAACTTGCCTTGCCTTGCCATCTGACATGAGACTGACCCAAAGAAGGAGAGGGAGTAACGGAGGGAATGGGAGAGGTCAGGAGACATGAGCTTGTCCACATGACCTCACCTCAGGCAGATTAGACGGCCAAGTGTGTCAACGACCTCGACCAATGACCGCGCCAACCCACAAAACGGTACAGCATGCAGCCAGCATTCTTAGTGTTTTAAGGACACACACAAGTTTTACTCATTCTCAGTATATGGACACACAGGCCTCATTTGAAGCTCAAAACCTCCAAAATTCCCTCACAGAGCTATAAAGGCCGCAATAGCACTGACTCATGATTGATTCTTATGGTCCAGGAATTGAACCCATGGTCTTTTGGTTGGCAGCTATGACCATCTCCATCTATGTCTTCATATCAGCTCCCTTGTATAACTTTTCTTTTAGAATTAAGATATGTGGTTGTAAGTTGCAGTACCATATTTTTTTTCTTTTAGAATTAAGATATGTGGTTGTAAGTTGCAGTACCATATTTTTCAGACTATAAGGTGCACTTAAAATTCTTTAATTTACTCAAAAATCAACAGTGCCCCTTATAATCTGGTGGGCCTTATGTAGGAAAATAGACGAGAGAATTCAACATTATTGATATTGTGCCTTATAGTCTGAAAAATACGGTGTTTTATTGCTAAACTTTTCCACAACAGAAGCAAATAAGTCCTAAGAAAATGAGCATATAGCTGATTGTAGTCCAGTGACTGTTTAATGGAGGCACTTCTCATTCACACAAACACACACTTAGAAAAATCAAATCATAATCACATCTCATTATGTTCATGGTTCTATACACAAGTACAGGAGGGAGGATACAGGATTTTTACATATTTGCCTTATATGTCTTCTGTAGGTCACTTATGTATTACTTAAAAAAAGAAAGAAAGAAAGAAAGAAGGAAAGAAAGAAAACTGCATAATTGTGTAACCATGAAATCATTTACAAATAGTCTGGGCACCTTTTTTCCTAAACATTCAAATGCATTCAGCTTGGTTACATGTCTAAATCCAAAGCTGATAAATAGTCTTTTTATGCACTAAAATGATACTAAAAAAATAAAATAGGTAAGAAAAAGAATAGATCATAGCTGGCCAGGCTATGGGAAATTAAAAATGATCTGACATTTACAAAAATACCATTTAAAATAGTGTGTTTTTGTGTTCATAATCCATCCACTATATTCAAAACCTGAAAGACTCCAGGGCTCTGTACTAGACTCCTGTGTGTCTATCAATGGAAATACTTCATGTACATTACATACATTAAAAACAAAAAGCAACGTGCAACATTTTACAAGCTCTACATAAAAGTGTGAGGACACAAAATGTACAGAGAGGGAATGACACCAACGTGAATACAGATCGGATACAGGGGGACTTTGGGAGAATTTGAGGAGGACTTGAGGTGGACTTTGTTGAAGACTTCAGGAGGACTTAGTGGGGACTTCGGGAGGACTTTTAGCGGCCTTAAGGAGGACCTGAGGGAGACTTGAGGGGCAGAACATTGTGGGAATTTGAGGAGGATTTAACAAGGATTTTACAGGGACTTTCTGCAGGGTTTGTGGGGACGAGAGGGGAACTTTGTGGAGGAAATCGAGACTTTTTTAGAGAATTGAGGAGGATCTTTGTTGGACTTGAGGAGATATTTTTTTCAGACTTGACTAGGACTTTGGAGGGATTTTTAGGAGGACTTTTTTGAGAATGGACAAAGACTTGAGAAGGACTTTTGAGGGACCTTGACGAGGACTTAGCAGAGACAAAAGGGTAAGTTTGAGGAGGACATCAGAGGAACTTTTTAGGGACTTCAGGAGAATGTGAGGAGGGCGTGTAGGGGACTTGAGGAGGATTTTGTGGAGGACTCTGTGGAGGATTTTGAGAGGACTCTGGAGAATTTCAGGAGGACTTGTCTTCGAAGTAGGTCTGCTCGATGCGTCTACAGAAGGAGAGCAGGTTGCTGTAGCTCTTGACCCTCTCGGCGAGCTCCGTGCTGGTCAGTCTGGTGGTCAGGATGGTGAACAGGTGACCGAACACCAACGCGTCCAGTTCTGTGGGTCTACAAGAGACAAAGGAAGAGAAATTTACAGCACTGCAGGTGATGTATTCCTGTAATTATTATTAAAACATTATCTTCATTCAACCTGGTCATTCAAAGCAATTTCACTTTTTGACGTGTAGTGTAGAGGGAGCACCAAAACTACAAATCATTACAATGAAATAATTTTTTTTTTTTTTTTTTTTTTAAATTGTCAATATCTGATAAAACTTCTATTAAGCTTCTAATAATTTTGGGGGGAAACTGAACAAAATCAAATTCTAATTAATTGTTTTGCTGATATAATTGTTCATTTCCACACATTTTAAGAATTTTTTTAAACAAACTTTAAATCATACATTATTTTTAATTTATTGTCTTTTTCTTTTTTTTAGCCATTCAAAAACATACTAATACTTGTTGCTGTTGTTGCAATCTACTTTATATTTTCATTTAACCACAAGATGGTGCTATTAGAATTTTTTGAGTGTGAAGACAGCTGAAACTTAATCAAACTACAAAAACCGTACAACAAAAACAAATATAATATACAACAATATATAATAAGGAGATAATATTAAAATAATCCATACTGTTTGTTGAAGAAAAATGGTTGTGTCCCAAGTCGCTGAGACAAAGCCTGGCAGCACTGACTCACATCTTCATAAACCTGAGCACAGCACGAGACAGACATTTTAAAAGGGCCCATATGATTCCATTTTGTTAACTATGTTATAATGTAGGTTCCTCATCACAAACACAAATGGAGTTGCGTTTCATTTTATTCACATGTTCAACACACAAACCCTGCATATTTACGCTGAGTTCTTCTCTCAAACAGAAAACAGTGAAATGTAGACAAACTAATAATAAAGGATTACTGAAGCATGTGTGAATGAAACAAAACACAACTCCAGATATGTTTTTGATGCAATAACTACATTCTAACATGGTTTAAAAATCACAAGAGTTGATTTTGTGAAATTATAGGACCTTTAAACTGTATTTTCGAGTGATTCAATCTCTAAGTTTCACTTTACTAACCTGCTCTAAGGACTTTCCTCCCCAGCCAATGGCGTTCATCTTCTTTCGGACTTCCCACTGCTTCTGATAGGCCAGGACCAGACAGAGGGGCCACGAGTACGGGCTGCTGTATCTGGGACGGGTGATCTACGCGGAAGTGACAAAAGGTAATTCATATCTATTAAACATTAAACAGTAAATAAAATCAGATAGTATAAATGAATGAATGATTGTTTCCATACCTCTGCTGCTGTGGCATCATCACACCACTGAATGTACAACTGTAAAGCAAATAAGAACTGCTTTAAATGTAATTCATACAAATGAAATAAGAAACCAGTGTCAACTTAAGGCCGCCACACACTACAGGATTTTTCTGTCTTAAGCTATTTTTAAACATGCGACAAAAAGCACACACCACAGACACGAGGAGAATCTTATGAGACTTAAAATCTCCCATCGCAAATACTGCAGCGGGATATGGTGGCACACTACAGGCTATAAAGTTGTGAGCGTGATCGTGTTTGTCGTTTCCTGTCTACAGTAAAACCACTCGCTTTGAGACTCTGTGTTCAAAAGATCAGAGAGCTGCACTTTTAGTTTAGATAGAAGTTAAAATTGTGTTATTATTATTTGTGAAATGTGGTGCAATACTTCAGAGACATGATTTTTAAAACATAAAAGATTGGCGATAAAGTCCACAGGAAGTAGAGTCACTATCACTAATCTGCAGCTTCACCTCGATCCGTGCGCTGAGTGGATGTAAACGGACACACGTGAGGAACTATCTCGCCTTTTTACTTTTAAAGAACACCTCAAACTGGATTAATAGTGCGGTTTTGTGGATTGGGTGTCATTACTTGCGGAGGACAATTTCTATGGATAATGTAGATGAGATGCTGTGCTTTAAACTTGCAGCTTTACAAGACGTGAGTAATAAAGTCTTCTCATTATTTTTGCTATATTCTGACTGAGTTTATATTTTGCACCTCTGTGTACATCACTCCTCTGCCCCGGACACTTCGTTTTATTGGCTGTTACCGTGGCGTTGCTGATGCTTGGTGGTTATGATATACAGTATGACAGTCTCTCTGATACCACACACAGAAGAAGCACAGCGGCTTCAAAATCGCAAGTCACAAAGTCGGGTCACGTCTCCCAGAACTCGAGGACAAGCCAATCGCTGCCAAAATTGGGCAAATTCTCCTGTAGCGTGTGGAGGCCTTTAGATAATTAAATAAACATGACTTAAAAAAATACTGTAAGGATTTCACCATAGACTGTATAAAGTAGTGGACAAAATGAGCGTGACATCACCCATAGTGTTCAGCACCAGTCAAATGAAGCTCACAGAGGCTGGCAGTTGTAGGAGTGAATTTGGAGCAGAGTTCCAGATTAGGAATAGGAATTGCTTTACAGACAAACTAGCCAAATAAAAATACCAAGATCAGGTAGAGCAGGTTAATAGGAACATATTAAGACCAAAATAAGGAGCCTGACAGCAGCAGTTACAGAGAGGAGTAACCTTTTTTCAATACAAAGTAAATTGGACTCAATGGAGCCGGAAGTGCGCCCATGCTCATTTCCTATTTGGAACGTGACGTCAGTATTTAAATCCAGGACTTAAATACTGCTGCATTCAAGACAATATTTCTTAAGACTAACATTTGTTATTTGAGTATTTGGCACAATAGTACATACTGCTAGTGCATGTGTGGTGTACCTCTGCTGTGAGTAGCATGTTATTGACCAGCTCCATGTAGGCCTTCATCTCAGCCCTCTGCACGTCGTCCAGCCCGTCACTCAGAGAATGGCCCTGTGACCGCAAGAAAATGAAATGCAGTTTCTTATGACTTTATATTAGTTGTAAACAATATAAACGTTTTGTAGCAACCCGAATAAATACAGTAGTGATCTGAAACTATTTTGTGTTGAATTTTTGACACACAATCATTATTCTAACCATCAATCTGTCCCTGTCTATTTATATATCACTCTGTCAATCTAACAATATGGGGTTTTTTTTTCAACTTTTGCTGCCCTAGTTGAAGAGAGATAGAAACATTTAGAACTTAAAATGGGTTAAAGGATAGACAGTAATCTATTCCTAAAATTAGAAAGTCCTAGTTGAAATAGTAGTTTTCCCTGACGACATAAATGTATACAATATTGGGATACGAGGGGAAGGCTTGTTAATTGATATCATTACCACAACCATGGTAAAAACATTTTAGACAGAATGTAATTTTCAATACAAAATCTAATACTGACTATACAAAATAATCCAGGCAATGTAAAACAATTGTCCTAATTTTTAAAGATATGGTACTAGTTTAGTAGTAACTTTTTTGACAACCCAAATGTCATTTTTTTAGTAATTTATAAAAGGGTGGAGTATTTTTTATCTAAATATCCTACTTTTAACATACAGAGAATATTGTCCAGTGTGTCAGCAAGCAAGGAGGGCCCTGTCCAGGTCTTACCTTTGCTTTAGTAAACTGTACTATTGGTCCTAGTTCAGACACCACCTGGTTTCCAACATGGATGAAGGGAATCTTACCTGAAGAGGATTCAAAGGGATCAGCAAAGTCTGTGCACTATTTTATTTGTTTGTGTAATAAACAGTTTAATGTAATAATACAAACCAGAAGGAGACATGAACTCTGCATTGGCTTTACAAACGACCTGCACGGGAAGCCCACACATCCTGAGGTACGCCTGTGTGTAAAGGAAAAACAAGGCTCAGTCAACAGGTAAAACAACATCATAAAAAATTTCCACTATGGAATTTTTTTTGGTGGAGCTTCCGAATAACCTTTGTCTTTATGTAGATGTTACTGCTTTATCTGGAATTTTTTTTATCTTAGTGGAGACACAGTGGAAAACACGAGACCAGGTTACAGGTCAGATCTTTCAAGAGGGCTCCACTCACTCGATAATGTGTTAAATGTCAAGCTGTGGAACCTTTCAGGAAAAGCAATAACATCTCTATGGAGACAAACAGGTGGCAGCTCCTCCACCAGAAAAATTACATTTAAAAGTTACAAACATTATTGAACTTTTATGAGTAGATTTGGTATAAAATGTTTAAAATGTGAAGAACTCTGACGATTTCAAGCAAAACAAGAAACACAAGAAAAAAACTGTAAACTAAATCTGGAGTAATTGTTGCGTGTGACACTTTAGAGAAATAATTTTGCACAGGTAAAATGCAGCTGGATTTTTTTTATAATAACAGTAGAATAATATTAATGAGCTTCACCTGAACTGCCAACGATGACGCACAGTCTGACAGTAAAATCTGCTCATCTGTGGAAGAAACAAGAAAAATTTTGAATAATTATTGATAGATCAATGTAAGTTTATCTTTCCATGAGTGATGGGCGGTCTTACCCTTGAGTGGTTGGTACAGTGTGGCGCTCTCAGGCCATGGCTCAGCAGCTGTTCATACCAACAACACACGAGCACATGATGAGTTAAACATAGACGACATTATACTCAGGCATTTATGTGTCACAGCCCAATACAGAGCAAGAACCTCACATATGCTCTACAGTACACAAGGATGCAATGTTTTTGTAATACAATTCTATTTAAGATTAAGAAGAGAGATGGAGTGTGTCACGGGGTCAAAAATATATATGTAAAATCTCAGTACAGGTGCTCTTCAAGGGTTACACTCCTCCTTTTGTAGTATGCCTCAGGTTTATACCTTGCTCATTTTCATATTACAAAGTAATGGCTCATGTTTTTTTAGTATTTCTCTATAAATTGTAACATTAACTGAACCTGCAGGCCCAATAGGCTACTGATTATTAATGATTAAGTACAGTCTCAAATGCATGAGCTATAATTCCCTGAAAATAAAATATGTTTTAATGCCACCGGACTCATTCCATGGAAATGGAGCTCAACAGTGACCTCCTGCTCAGGTTCTGGAAGTACATTTTCCATTAATTTTTCCCATTGGCTTTTTGAGGAATGTTAATACTAAGACTTTAATTAACCAGCTCCATGGTAACTAATATCCATAATGCAGTTGTTTTAAGCCCAAAAAGCAAAAGATTTGGTGACATTATTTATTAACTGATTTTAAATTTAAATTACAGGTGGTCATTAATTACTTTTTTTGTTTTTGTAAAGTCTGTGGGAAAGATGAATGAGAAACTCCAGAGGCTCCATAGAAAATTAGGACAATACTGCGAAATCCATGGAAATAGATGCCAGACTGTGGAATATTATAACCAATAAGGCCAAACAGGAGTCAGGTTTATGGAGATGCAAGCTTGCTTCCAGAAAGTATGCATATATTTTCTGTGTTTTTCAGTGCAGAAACAAATTTGAAATAGAAAAATGCACTGGTAATTTTACTCTTTCTTTTTTTTAGCTAAAATGTTACGCAGTGGAGCTTTAACGCTATTTTGAAATGGTTTAAATCCACAAGAGGGCGCACAAATGGACAGAAAAAGAAGAAGAAGACGACGTCGCCATTTTGGCTCAAACACGGCTGGACTGGTTGCGCTATGTCAACAAATAAAACACAAACTCGAGCTTGTGTTTTTAGAGTAAAACACATTTTGCCACCCTTCCGAGAGACAGTTTGAACATTTATCTGATGAGCCTGTCCGTGTGTGATTCTAATATCGAAAGCTTCTAGAATAAAGAAGAAATGCGTAAATTATAAGGTTACATATGTTCCTTTAATGCGCTTCTAGGTTAAATGTATAAAATGACAATGCCAGATGATACTAGTGTTATCAGGCAAAGAAAGTACACGCTAGAATTCGTTTTGTTAAATCAGAAGTAGTTTTAGTGCGGATAACCCTGAACATGCTGACAGAAAACCGAAATATAAAGTCCAAACGTGATCGGATCTTACCCGCCATCTGCGACACGAACGCCTCAGCAGCCAGAGACATGCTGCTGTCACAAAATGATCCCAAAAAACACGAATTTAATGTAAAAACAGGACTGGCAAGTTTAAGGACAAGGGCTTGATCTACAGACTCCAGCTGGTCCGTCCTGGATGGGTGTCCGTGACAAAACACAGGACTACACTATCAGGTTCCGGGAATGTATACGTTTATTTTTTAGTAATGCTGTTTCTGGTTAATATTGCAGGTTATTATTTAAATATAGTTTATTTTATGTGAATGCTGGAATGTCTTTGAAATCACAGAATTTTTTCTTTAATGGACACTTAGACTTAAATAAACTGAGACTTAGACACACTTTATTGATCCACACCGGAAATTATTTGGACACAGTGGCTCACACATCATAATAATATAATCACAAAGAGTAAAAAATATAAATGGTAATAATAACTTCTAAATAAGTAGCAAAAAAGATAGCAAGAGACAGGTGTCAAATATGGCAAATAGACTTTTCACAACCACCCAGAATTATACGTTTAATAGACATTTATTAACCACTAGCCCTAAAAATGTGACCATGTAATGTTGCAAATGCATAAGTTATTGTAATAAATAATTAAATAACATGACCATATCCCCCCTCATGGCTATACAGATGTAGAACTGTCATATTCCATCCGCCAGATGGACACTTTTCACAACTACCCAAAGAGTTTTATAGATATGCTTGCCTTAAAATGCGACAGTGTGTTATGGTTAAAAAAAAGGTCATAAAATCGTCATAAATAATTAAATTTATGAATATCCCCCCTCATGGCTATACAGATGTAGAACACGATAGTGTCGTATAAGCTACATCCACCAGATGGCGTGCTTGTTTTTTCACAACTCCCAGTCTAGTGTTGCTGATGCTGAAGATGGATTTGCATCTGTTATGTGTTTGTGTGTGTCTTTATCTTTTCAACCCATCCAAATGTGTATCTTTTATTAATACATTTACCCAACTAAAGCGCCCTTTCTTTTTACTATGGTTTTCTTAATTAATAGCTTAGCCTTTCTGCTTTCCCATCAGACCACACCGTTATGTCAGACTGCGGTGACTGCCCTGTTTGCCGTGTCTTACTAAATGCACACATATACACGCTTGTTGTGGTGCAGCAGTGGGGGGATAGATATGTCTCTGTCAGTGTTGCTCCGGTCTGAACTGCGTCTCCCACGGAAGCCACCAATTACTGCTCTCAGCGCTCATTTCCCCCGACGTCCACCGCGCACATGCCCTCTCCACGCTCACAAGAAGCAAAACAAGTGTGTGTGTGGCGTTATGTGTTTGTTGTGCGTTTGGAAAAAGCAAAATAACCTGTGCGTAAACAATGCGTAAAATGTGCGTAAAGTTAATCGGTAAGTAGGCTACAGTTTGGGTGTGATGTGTGCGAGTGTGGTTCTTTTTAATCAGGCTGTTGGTGGTTTTCAGATGTGATGATGTCATACTCCCAGATGGGGCCAAGAGCCAGATTTCCCTATTGATAAAATTGTATTTTATAGTACAAATGTCGAACCTGATTATTTCTATTACTGACTAGACCCCTAGAAGTAGATATATTACAACAAAAAGCTGCACTGATGCAATGAACAACATTAATTTTAACAGTTCCCACATCTGTTTTATTATTGGCCTATAGAAAGTCGTGGTCCTATCTGAAATCAAGCAATGTGTGTTTGGAAAAGGCAAAATAACCCGTGCGTAAAATACATTCTATTTGAGATATGGGTGAACACCGCTGTGAATCACCAAATTTACTGTCTGCTATTACCTACTATTTAAGTCACTTGCCTGATATTTAATATATATCATTATATTTATTGTACTGTTTATAAGCCATAGACACTTTATATATTGTTTTAACCTTGTGTTTTTTTCTCTTTTTGAAGTGTTGTGTTTTACTGAGCTTTCCTTTCGCCATTTCTGTATCTAATTCGTTTCAAAGTATTTCTAATATTATAGTTATTGGTTTGTCTATTTTTATTTGTATTTTTCTTGTGTGTGTGTGTGTTTATAGATATTTATTTTATTATTATGTACTTTATTACGTGTGTTTTACTATGTGCGTTTGGGAAAAACCCATGCGTAAACCGTGCGTAAAATGTGCGTAAAAAGCCATGATTTTTAAAACGTATTGCATATAATTTTGAACACACGTTTGATTTACACGTCTCTAACATTTAGGCTAAAATTATCATATTCCATTCAGCATTCTCGTGTCTTTATACCCCCTCTAGTGCTTTTAATCAAATTCTGTTTATTGCTATACACGAATTATTCTCATCACGTGTGAGGTTCCCCGCGAGATTACACCGCCGCATTTCTATAAAGCCTGGAGATCTAACCCTGTATTGGTGTAGCCTTCCTTCCTTCTATCCATCGACCCCGGGCCCGAGTGAATTATAGCGCGGACAGAGATCTATTATAGCACAGATGCTCACTCTTGGCTAAAGGGTACAATGGATTTTCGTTCCTGCAAATCAATAGCGCGCCCAACACAAGAAAAACCGAGCTATATTAAAAAGAAGACTCCACACTTTGCACAACTCGTGTTTTTATTGTTATCTAGTATCAAAAACATTTTCACATATAAAAATCTGCTCAAACAAAACAATGACGATGCGTACTAGGAATAAAATATACGTCTAATAATCCATACACATAAAATAAGTACTGGCTAATAACACAATAGCATATTAAACTGGAATGCAAAGCTAAATGGTGCCATTTTTGAGAGAATTTTAAAGCTCTCGTTGCTCCGTAAACAGCTCCAGGAATAGATGTTTATGTATAAAAACCATGTAAACCCTGAGAACGGAATGATGGGAAAAATATCTGTGCCAAATCTAGCCACTTAAATAATTTATTGTTCTTTGTATCTCGTGCGTAAAAACAATCCCAAAAGAATAGTTGAAAACGTGATGTTGCGTGAGAAATATGGCTACACGTCCTGCTCAGTACCGCGTATGTAACATAAATAGTCTTTGTACAGTGCAGGCGCAGCATTTGGCGCAGTCTCGGGTCGTTTGGTTGTGTTTTCCTTAGCGCCAGTTTGTGGGAACAACATTCTTTTCGTGTTCATAAATTACCCCGGTGTAGGTAGCTCATAGAAAACCCTGTATGTGTTTACCCTGTAGAAATCAAACCCTGTTTTGTCCAAAATTCCACCCTCATTCTCCTCGTGTCAGATGGGAGTTTGGCGACTTTGCTTTTGGCCTTTGCGTAAATATTAACTTAGGTTGACCATATTTCCAGACCTCCAACGAAAAAGATGTACCCTCATAAACCCGCTGATAAAAGAATGTGTTTGTGCGTCCTTACAATTAAAGGCTTCTACTCTACTTTTCAAAGGGAGATATGGTCAACCTCTTTTAATTTTGACCTGTCGTGTCACGTGACCTGCAGCGCTAAATGGAAGACATTCATCATGAAATCAAATAGAAAAATTATCTGATGCAACTTCAAGGCTAAATATAGATATGACACGTAAATGTAAAAGACAAAGTAAAAGTTACAATTTTCAAAAGCCTATAGTCTGCCTCTCCTGTGCAGCACCGTGGATCACCACAGTTCTATCGGCGCTGTCCCGGGCCAAACTCTGCTCCCGTGCCCAGCCTCAGACCGTGATGGCGGCCTTCTCCCGCTCTACTCCTCCGCTGCTCTCCGCTGCCGCCTTCTTCTTGCGTCCTTTGGTGTTGGGCAGCTTGTTGTCCTTCTTCCAGCGCATGCGTCGGTTCTGGAACCAAACCTTGACCTGTCGCTCGGACAGGCAGAGCGCGTGGGCCACCTCCACCCGTCTGCGGCGCGTGAGGTACCGGCTGAAGTGGAACTCTTTCTCCAGCTCGAGGACCTGCTGGCGCGTGTAGGCCGTGCGTAAACGTTTGGGTTCTGGACCCACATGGTTTGGGTTCACTGCATAGAGATGGAGATAGAAAATGAGGCTGGACTTCAGTTTAGTGGACATCATCATTACCAATTCATTAAGAGTGAATGGCTTTTTCTGTCTATTAGTATGGAGGATAATTATTGCCCCGAGGTGCTCTAACTCTGTACGCTGCTACGTTCAACAAACCATGTGAACTTTTTAAGCTGCAGCACCGCAACACCTCCAACTTTTGTAGCACGCACGCACATACACAAGCACACACACATACGCACGCACGTTTGGTCAGAGCCATAAAAGTTTATGGGCCCATAATTCTCCCTGACTTTCACTAAGATCATAAATAATTCCAGCCCCAAATAGAAATGCAAATGCGCCGTTAAGTAGAGATGAAACACACAGGCCTATATGTTTAGAGTAGCCCGAGCTCTTACCGTGCGCCACATGCACCTTCTTCATCCAGGGATACACCACAATAGGCGGCTTGTCTTTAACCTGGCATCCCGTCTTTCTCTGCACCTGAACGGGCTTTGCGCACGTCATCCAGGCCTGACATTGCAGGTAGTCATCCTTAGCCGCTCGTTCTTGCTCCGTGAATCCGGGGAAGTGGCCACTTGGATGCTGCTCCTTGCCATGGTCCTCCCGGAGCGGGCCCTGCACAGAGTGGACATAGGCGGCTTGTTGTGGTGTGTACGGAGGCGGAGGGGGGTGCACGCTGGACTGATAGCCCCCTCCATAACTACCACTGTCCGGAGGGTTGTTGTAATACCCCCCTTGGTCACTAAAATTACTGTAATCTTCTTCACAAGGCGGGAACTGCGGCTCAGCGTATTTACAGCTCACCACGTACGACTCCATGATTGATTTATAGCGAGGCTAGCACGAGAATACTAATTTTTCTTTCTCTCCCCTCTCTCTGTCTCTTTTCCCCCCTCTGGCATCAAGCCATCCTGCGGCTGTCAAATAGACGGACGGCCATGCGGGGCACGTGACCCCGAGGCTGGCCAATCACAGGCGGCATTTCGCCTTGTTTATGTCACATGTAATGGGATAATTTGAGGGAAAAAATGTTCATTATATGAAGCTAATGAAGATGTGCTCCTTAGAAGGGCTCATCAGATCCGTGCGCACAAAACAGGCGCTTTAATGGACTTTTAAAAGGACAACTCAAACCATAAATACTCATGTAAGACTAATGTGCCAGGCCACTTTTCTCCACAATAAAAAGTGCAAAGTGATTGGCTATCGTGCGTAAATCTGTTCCAGTTCAGTCTAAAAATATGTATCTCCAAAACAAGATCAATTCTGCACAAATAAACAACATTAATGAAGTCTACACAAGTACAGTAAGAGCACGCATGTGCGTAATAACTGCGCCACATCAAATAAATATAACATTCATCTGGGATAATGCGCTCTGGCGCGTTTTTACGCACGTGCATATTAGAAAAATAAAAACTATTACTCAAAGAGATCACGATTTCTCTTTTCTATTCTGTAATTAAAATATACAGCCAATTTCCTACAAAGAGCTGTGTGACGGCCCAGTGTTGCCAGGTAATGTTTTTACGCACGCGGACCAAGATAGAATTCAATTCAGTAATTCAGTTGCCCTCGTCGTAAATATAGTCCCATTGTTTACCATTGTGGTTTTTGTGACATCTTTAGACCCACAAATGCACAGTATCTTTTTACTGACCAATGTCTCCACGTTTCTGACGCACTTAAGCCAAACGAATAGACAGAAATCTGCCCATTGTTTATCTAAGACATAACTCAAGTCCCTCTATAAATCTGTCTATCCGCGCATCCCCCACTCCGAACAGCACCTATTGAAGAAGCGCGCGGACGACTGTAATTTATGACTTTTAGCGGCCTGAGTTGAACCCCCCGCCCAGATGCCCGACCTGAAAAATTAATCTGGGCCATATTGAGGGACGCAGGCCATATTTGGCCTTGTGGCCGGTCAAAAGACGCTCAACAAAAAGATGCCATGCAGTTAAAGAAAGCGCATAAAGAGTCGCAGACAGTGAGTAGTATACGGCTTTGTTTGGCAAAGGTCAGCCCGAGGTGTCCCTCTCACCACTGATAACCCCGCCTTCATACAGCCAAATGCTCCGCTCTGCGTAAAAAATGACACTGAAGCGTAGAGCGACGTGCCAAGACGTTAGAGAAATGAAGAGAAATAATGCGATAGAAGCTTAATCAATAGGGTTAAGTTAAAGCAGGCCCCCACACGAACAGAATAGAGATGCGTAATAGGATTCCCCGGCCCTTTACGCATGTGGCACAACGCATCCCCTCTCTGCGCAAAGATAAATGACTGGTGATGAGAATAATCTGTGCGCCAGTGGAGGGCTATAAATCCAGGAGCGGCTCCGGGATTTCACGAGGATCACTTTTTGGCAGCAGCTGCGCCTAAAGATGCTCCGGTCCGAGGCTCGGGCCAAACTACAGTCCACTCGTGTAATATTAGCTTTTTAGTAGAGACGACTTCATCGAAGTCTTGGCAGGACTCACTGACCGGACTAAATGGACTTGTTTGATACGCGATGTAATCGGGTTTCACAAAGGGGTGAAAAACGCTGATACTGCAAATTGTCTCACTTCAGAATAGTACAAAAGCCATTTAAAACAACATCTGACATACGGGCTACTTTTGTTCCCCTAACGTTAGTTCTCCACATTTTTCAGAGAGGGTACAGGGCACAGAAAGGCACAACTTGTTAAATAAATGTGTGGGGAATAGTGTATTGTGTCATTTCAAATTATCACGAAATTGGATCAAAACAACTGAACTTACTCAACTTTTGCATCCTACGTTTCTTTACTAAGTAGAGTCAGTTTGGTGATAAAATCGTATTCCTGGACGACTCAAGAACTAGTTTAGATAACCATAATTTGAATAGTACATACAGGTTTTACTTTTTAATATCTGATCAGCAATTTTAGACACACAAAAATGCAAACTTGATCTTTAATAAACAGCATTTATATCAATCGAATTATCTTGAGCAACGTTTAAACCAAATCTAATACTACTACTACTACACAGTCACCATTATTTACATTAGTACATGGGAACTTGGAACTTGGTTAATACAATTTGTTAAAACATTGCAGAATTGTGAACTTGGCCTGTTTACACTGACATGATCAAATCTGACCAAAGTGAGTCAGAGCCAGATTTGAGACTAGTGTAAATGCAGCCAAATTCAGCGTAAGGTCAACTTTTATAGACCCTTTAAAAGACTGTAAAGAAGCATATATATTATCAAAATGTCAAAAAGGAGGCAGCTAAAGGCAAAAGTGAAGCGTGACGTGATGTGATTTCAATGGACAAACCTGGATGAGCCTCAGAGTGTCATCAAATGTGAAAAGTCATGGTGGTTTGGCCGAATTAAACTGCTCCAATATAAGAGAGGAGAGTACGATGGACTCTTGGTATTTTAGATCAAGACTTACTGGAAAAATACTACAACGTTGCTTTAATTTTATGTACAGATATATAACATTCTTTACCAAAAATGATATTTTTCGTGAAGTTAAAATTTTGGAGATAGAATTTTTGAAATAAAAGCAAACTAACTAACATTTCTACACTGCATAGGACTGCTTATTTTGTTTTGTTTGTGTTATAAAGACTGTTAGAGAACTTTTATCGGATATAAATGCCTTCAGTTGTCTCCATTTCGTAATTTTGAACATTGTGATGACAGTTTTTTTAAAGGATCGATTAGGTTTCAGGCAAATGATTCCTTCGTGATTTGAAGAATTTTGCGAAGACCATTCTAATCTAAATCTAAAGATGTAATATTTGGATTCTAATCGCGTTATTGCAACAAATGACCGTTCCCGTGCCAAAACCTTTAACCGTTGTTAGGCAGCTGATTTCTTTGTGACTTGAAGAAATTTTTGAAGACCTTTCTCGATTCAAAAGATAAAAAATTTGGATTCTAATTGCGTTATTATTATGACAACAAAGGACCGTTGTCGTGCCAAATCCTTCAACCGTTGTCAGGCGGCTGATTTCTTAGTGACTTGAAGAATTTTGTGAAGAACTTCCTCAATTCAGAAAGATAATATTTTGGCTTTAATTGCATTATTGCTATGACAACAGAGGACCGTTGCTGTGCCAAATCCTTCAAATCAAGAGCCAAAATTATACCTGGAAACCCAATGTTCCAAATGGGTGCTTGGGTGTTCTAACTTTCGCTTAAAGGACCCATACGTCATTTTCTGATGTAGTTTCCCCCATCGCAAACATACTCAGAGTTGTGTTTTGTTTAATTCACACAAGTTTAACACACAAACCCTGTATATTTAGGCTGAATTCTTTTCTCTGAACTGAACTGAAAACACCTTGTGATGTCACGTGGTAATACAAAACGTGTCTCGCAGTGTTTTAAAACCTCATCCACTTTGACTCGAATCATCTGGACAATTTCAGCCAAGGAATTTTCCATCTCTACTAACCAAGAGGTAAATGGTGGCTATTAACTCGAAAACTACCACTTCAACTACCACGAGATGGAACAGTTTGAGCGTTGGAGATGCAGTCAGACTAATAACGCAGGATTACTCAAACATGTGTGAACGGAACAAAACACAACTCCAAGGTAACGAAATCCATGTATCATTTGTTCATTCCTTTTTGAAAATAAAACCAAAAATAAGAAAATTACAAAACAATTATTATTTTCATTATTTGTCTCCAAAGGCAAAATGAAAAAAATGGATAACGATTTTTCAGTTTTCGATTTTGTGTTTAAAATTAATAATGGAAAAAACGAATAATGACCGTTTCCCATTTTCCATGACTTAAACTGAGATGCTGGACTGAATCAGGACTGAACCAGGACTAAAACAGGACTGAACCAGGACTAAACCAGGACTGAACCAGGACTAAAACAGGACTAAACCAGGACTAAAACAGGACTGAACCAGGACTAAACCAGGACTGAACCAGGACTAAAACAGGACTGAACCAGGACTAAAACAGGACTGAACCAGGAATAAAACAGGACTGAACCAGGACTGAACCAAGACTAAAACAGCACTGGACCAGGAGTGAACCAGGACTGAACCAGGACTAAAACAGGACTGAACCAAGACTGATCCAGGAGTGTCGGGACTGGCCCAGAGGTGTGCCGTGTAAACTGATCAGGAATGAGACCAAACTAGACCGGGACCAGGCTAGGAATGAGACCAGGACTGAGACCTGGACTGAGACCCGGACTGAGACCGGGACTGAGACTGGGACCAGCCTGGAACCAGGACTAGGACTGAACCAGGACTGATCCCAGGACTAAACCAGGACTAAACCAGGTCTAAACTAGAACTGAATCAGGACTAAACCAGATCCCAGTGTCAGTCCCGGTCTGGTCCCAATCTCAGTCCAGGTCTCCATCCCAGTCTGGTCCTGGTCTGGTCCCGTTCTCAGTCCTGGTTCAGTCTGTATGCGACGCAAAAGTCCGGCATCGCAGTTTATCCGTTTTTTTTCCATTATTCATTTAAACACAAAATCGAAAACTGAAAAAATTAATCATTATCTGTTTTTTCACTTTGGTTTTGGAGACAAATAATGAAGAAAATAGTTGTTTTTTTTCAATTTCTTATTTTGGGTTTTATTTTAAAGAACAAATGAACGAATGATACACAGATTTAACAACATTCAACAAGAGTCAAACGTGTGTAAAATGGGACCTTCAAACGCATAAACGAACTCATATTTTTTCAAATCTTCTCACTGGAGTCGGCTGGAAGTTCAGTCATGACCCATAGACTCCCCTAGAACCCAATCTGTGACGAGTCAGCTCCACACACATTCGGTTCTACAGGGTATATAGGGGCCATGGTTCTCTCCGGTTCTCGGGTTCTCCGCGCTTTCGTTCTTCTGGCATTCCGTCTCATTTGCTGTACCATAATGACGCATATTTAAAACACCATCTCGCCCGTAGTTGTCCATTTTTCACCCGGTGTCGTCGTTGAACACAGAAGACTCATCAGAGCAGGGCCGTAATTTATTGGAGTCATTAAAGCAGCCGGCGTCTTTTGATATGAGACACTCGTTAAAAGTCCACAGCGTTAATTTTGATGAATAGGTATAATTACAGTCCATGTTGTGTGTGTGTTTTGTTTTTTTTTAAGCAGAGATAAGACCTGTTGTTGTGGAACAGCGTGGTGCCTGCGTCCGAATAACACGATGCGGATAATGCACGGAAAATGTGAGTTCCCTATAGAAATCGAAATGAATACAGTAATTAGACAGAACAGAAACACGCTGAGTCCACAAGTACAGCGCGTGGGTAATGGATTAATACAGTGTACGCAGTGTTCCAGTTACAACATAGGCCTATTTACATCATTTATTTTACATTATAGTTCCATTATAAGTTTAAAAAAAAAACAGTTGAGGAGTTGCAAATTTAGTTAAGTCATCCGAAGCTTTTTGAAAACTGAAATATCGGTTCCAATACAGTAGACAAAATAAAAATAAATAGGAAAAATGGTTAGTAACATGGTTAAAAACTCACTTCGCTCACACGCACATCAAAATCTTATTATTGTCTCATTCGGAATTACTTAAAATGACACACAAAACCGCAAGATCTGATGTGCGAAGATCTTTGGTTCCGTGATCCAAAAGAAATCAGGGTGTTTACATGTTATTTTAATAGTCGTATAACTCCGAAATCTGATTATAATCTGATTTTGAGTGTGCATGTAACCGCAGCCACTAATGTACACGGTGAAGGGCAGTAAAATCAGATAACTGGAAGTCTCATTATTGGCGTAGAAGTGCTGCGTCCAAATCCAAAATGAGATCAAACTTTCTCAGCGTCTTTGGTATTGGAATTAAATCAGATTAGGCGTATCGGACTTGGATCTTTACGTTAGAGCGTTCAATTTTACTTCTCACTGCTTTTAGCTGAACTGAACTTTAACTGTTTTGTAAAATTGTGTCAATTTTATTGTTGTGCAATGAAAACTAACTTAACTTTGACTTATTCTGGGGCTTTTACAGAGAAGTTGAGTAATGCGACTGTCCTTGCTAAATAAACCACATAAATAAATAAATACTCCGGTAATCAGATTAAGGTTGGACCGGTAAACACAGCTACATGGAACCACAAAGTTTTTATTCATAAAAGTAAATTCAAGTAAACGAAATTGACCAGTATGTCCAACTTGCATTATAATTCCACTAAACATGTACTTTGCAGAATAATTGTGCTACTCAAATAATATTTTTTGAGAGATATATTAAGTTTCGTTGCTGCTTTAAATAAAAAAATGCTTTTGGGGTGATGCTGTCCAGGTGTGTTTCTTTTGGGAGTCCGAAGATTGAGCGTCCTCTGCGCAGGGAGTTTTTGTTCCATCGGATTTGAGTGCGTTCCAATGGACACAAGTTTAATCAATATTATATGGTGGACATTGAGGTATTATGCGTTGTGTAATGATTTATTTCTGCAATGGAGCCCTTCCCATGCCCTGCGCAGTGTCTGTCAGCGGTGGGAAAGCGTCATTAAGAGCAGTGTTGGCATGTCTCTGGCTCGCCTGATTACTGTAAACTCCCAGTAACATGGCAGAGATTTTTCAGCCGCGGGCGCTTGTCTGGGCTCTGGCAGCGCTCGGCCGGTGCAGCTGTGCGCGCGCTTCCCCGGGTGGTTTGGAGCAGAAGATGGTGGAAACTGTGAGGGGATCAACACAACAGTCAGATGGAGCTGACTCTGCACAAAAGAGTAAACATCAATCCCGTGATTCAGTGCGAGGTGAAAAATGGCGCGGCTGCTTTCAGGGCACCTTCGGAGGTAAATACAAATGAGCCAATCTATTGAGGCAGGGCAATTAATCCATGCCCCGAGTAAAAGGGACTTTGACCTAATACTTCCATTATTCACCGTTATTCCAGGGTGGCTAAGGTGGAGTCACTGTGAATGGCCGAACTTTTGGGCTCTTTAGAGGCGCAACAAGAGCGCAGAGATGATGCGTTTTGAAAGAGCATTCTTGTGGGAGAATGTAGCCTAGCTGCTCAGGTCGCCAGAGGGTCAATCAGAAGCGTTGACCGCTGGTTCACCGTTCCATTAGTCCTCGCGCTGGACAGGGCAACGCAGGGGCTCGCGCAGGGACCATCCAGAGTTCACGAGCCCATTGTTCGCGCTGCATCAGAGCTACTGCCCTGCCCCTCTCCAGTGTATTATTGTGCTCAAGACAAATGCGTAACGGTCAGAAGTGCGTAAAACCGCGGTACCTGGACGCAAAGATGATCCTGATACGTTTTTTTTCTCTGGGGTTTGCGCAGTCTCTGTGAGTTTCACCACTTTGCAGCAACACTGTAATGAAGCGTGAACGATTTCCAATAGGCGCAGTGATCATTTATCCGGAGCTGATGCCGTTTGGCTGAAGTCTAATCAGCAGGATTGCACCAAACAGGCCGTGTTCAATAATCGAGCTGACCGGGCATCAGGTTTACTCAAGCAGCGCTTATGTCCTTTTAAAAGACTCTTATTTCAGATAGTGTGCGCTTCTGCACTGACTTTTGGAGGGACTTTCAGATAAACTATTGAATAAATTGTCCCTCATGTGGAGCTGCGATATAAAGCCATTGAGCAGTGTCTTTTCTTTGAGGGGTCGTTTCACTTTTTCATCTTAGACAGGCTGACCGCCGGATCACCCCTCCGCCCCCGGCCCTCTGCCGGGTCAAAGCCGAGCAGCACAGCAGCCTTAACCCGGTTTAGACATTAACTGACCTCCAGCCCGGGCTCCGGCCACCGCTCGGACCCGCCCGCATGACACACAGACGCGTAAACCCAGAGCACAGGGACCGGCTACAGGACAAAGCAGACAGGCCTGTGCCTCGGTTGTGAAATGTGTAACAAATGATTGTTTTGTTTTTGTGTTGTTGTTAAAGTCTAACTTATAGGATTATTTAGTTTAAATAAATGCTAGATTTGTAAATAAATGCTGGGTTTAGTGTACGTGTGTGTGGCACTTGGAGCTGCGCGCGTGTGTTCTGTGTGACTGAGTGTATTTCATCAGCCGTGTGTGTGTGTGTGACTGTACTCCGCATGCTCTGTCATATCACTGCTGCGCCATATTTACGCTCTGCTCTTTTACAGCCGCGGTGTGGGCGCGCGGGGATACACTCAGTGTGTGTTTGCATAATCTTCATAACACACACACACACGCACACACATACACGCGCATGCACGAGCCATGCGCAGTATGAACACTGCACTAAAAACAAGGAACAGTGAAAATATCTAAGCTGCTAAATAATAAATAAACCCAAATAATGGAGCAAAGGTAAATAAATAAAATGAGGGTTTAAAAAGATGAATAATTTTACATTTATTATTTAAAATGCACGACACTGCTAGGCCTAATGTTATTGTTTTAAATTTAAAAAATCATATTCTCTCCTAAACTGTAAATATTTGGAGAAATTTCTCTTCCATAAAAACATTTAAATCATCTTCAAACACTGTTAACCGTAGCGTTTAAATAGTTCAAAATAACATAAAATTGTAATTAAATTATTTTATTAAACAGGGCACTATTACGTAAATGTATCACCAGGGATAATTCCAGCCCACGGGCAGGTTCGTAAAGTTCTCCAGTAAAACGTAAAATACAGCAGTGAAATTCTGTCCAAGTCTAATGAAATCAAAGCCGAGACTACAGGTGGATATTTCCGCCTGGCTCGTGCACGGTGGCTGCAGGGATTTCATTTCATCACGATCCCCCCACCCTCCTCACTGCGCGCCCCCTGCCCCGTACACTCATAACTTCATATCGCAGCCAAATATGAAAAGCATGACTTACATGTAGCGCTGCGCTGCGGTGCTGGGGACCGGCTGTTGGCTCGAGTAAATCCGTTTGGAGAGCGCGCACAGGCCGGTGGCATCGCTTGGCACCGCGGTGCTCCTCTCCACGACACAAAGAGCATTCTGTTGATTACGGACAAATATCAGCTCCCAATCCCATCTGGCCGCCTGTCGGCTATTCTCTCTGAGTTATATTTTGGGGCTTGTCAAACCACCGGCAATAAAACAGACTTTATTACCGTCACGTGCTCCGTTTTTTTCCCTGCTCCCACGCGGGTTCATAAATTATTAGGCCCTGCACCAAGAGCCACTTTATTCCATTATGGCGCCAAACGAAAAAGGCTTTTCATCTCAGGGGTTTTATGCTGCAAATTAACTTGTTTTGCGTTGGACTGTTTGTGTTACTTTTTCCCTAAAGATTTAACACGTGTTTTGTTTATTATTTTTCTGTCACTTTTTGTAATTTGCATTTTTTTCCCCTACATTTTTAGATTTTCACGGGGAATTTCTAAATGGCCAGTAATAATAAGCCAAACGTTTTGGCTACAGTTGTTTAAATCCCCCTTACAAGCCCGTGCGTAAAACGTAAACCCGTGCGTAAAAGAATGCTCTGCGGTGTTGTTTTGGCTGTCCTCTCCTTCCACTCGTCTCAGACTCAAACGGCTGTTTGGCATTTTTCCGGATGTTTCTGGAATGCTGTTTGGAGCATTTGTTTCCTGCTTTGATTTCCGTAAATGGGGAGCAATAAAGCCATAAAGTGTCTCTGTGAAAACACGCCGCAGACTGTGTGTGAGTGAGTGTGTGTGTGAGAGAGTGTGTGCGACTGTGTCAAACTGGACGCCGCTTTGCTTACTTTAGCAGCTCCTCTGTGACCGCTGGGCTCCGTGCCAAGTCTCATACCAGACCACTCATAATAATAATAATAATAATAATAATAATAATAATAATAATAATAATAATAATAATAATAATAATAATATAGATTTCAGATGGGATCACAACATTCTGTTGGCCAAAATAATTAATAGACTAGAATGCTGTCTATTTGGAATCAGGTTAAATATTTGAAAATTTACGTTTTAGGTATTTGTTATTTAAAAATATATATATTTTAAAAAAATAAGAAGAAGAAATAATAAGAAAATTTGACTGTTGCCCACGCCGTCTGGGAGTATGACATCATCCCACTCTACAACCTGAAAGTCAATAATAATACTCATCTTTTTTCTTCTTCTCTTTTTTTTTTTTTTTTTTCCCCGAGTTCCAGAATGAGGTGATGTCATACTCCCAGATTCCCTGTTGATCACTTTGGACTTTGCCATGACACATCCAAAAGGTGGATGCACAAATCTTGAAGTTAATCTTTTTTTTTTTTTTTTTTTTAGTCACTACACACAAGATCTCACTGTGTTACAAAAAAAAGCAGCATTTTAACAACATTCATTGAACTGCAGCCACGTGTATGAAACATTATTGGTGTGTAGAATGTTGTGGTGTCATGTGAAACCCGCAGTAGAACTCTCTCCCAGACTAAACGGACAATGGTATGATGTGTGGAAGCAATAGATCAAAATAAGCTGTCTTCTCCTCTTCCTTTAGTCACTGCGGTTTTGAAATTCACTTGAACCTGTGATTTACAACCGACACTTGGCTTAGCGAGTGCCGCCCCCTAGCTGTCACCGCGGAGAACAAAAGCTCGTGGTGAGGAGCCGTGGAGAGGCGTGTTTGCGCGCCGTGCATTCAAGGTAAGTGGGAAAAGGGAATTCTCACGATCCAGATGAAACCCGGGGGAGGCGAGAGGAGCGTGCGCGTGCGGGGAGGTTATGAAACAGCTCAGAGGGAATGACGTAGCCTGTATGAGCTGCAATACAAGATGTGTGAGACTGTGGCGCCACCTAGTGTTTACACATGATAACACAACTGCACCAGCGCTGTATCCTTTGTCTTTGGAAATCTTTCGAAATCACAGTGAACACATAAAAAACACTAAGGCGAACAATTATTTGACTTAATAAGTGACAATAATGTACTGTGCATGTTTAAAGCAAAGACATGTCAAATTAACCCTATATTTAGAACCAATTTGATTCACATATATTTTTAAGATTGCAATATTTTATCAGGTTAATTGCATAAACCTCTTTTGTTTCAAAGGCCAATGAAGTATATTGGACGTTTTGTTTTCCATGTACATTGTCATTTGAAGTCATGTCTTTGTGCTGCCTCCACCTGGTGGACAGTGATAACAACTGCAGTGACTGCAATCATAAATGTGGTCAAAAGAAAACCGTGGATTTAATCTATTCTCTTTGTGTGAAGTATGAAGCTGAAAGAGATTCCACAGAAAGACCTGAAAACAACTTGTTCCAGCTTCCAGCAACACGCAGACCCGTCACCTGCATGAGTCCATGGAAATGGAAACTTAAAACCATACAACCTTTATTTGTCCTACAATAGGAAAATTCCAGAGTTGCAATCATAGACTATATATATAAATAGACATAGCTAACGCATTAGGCCCTGCATTCCAAATAGAAAGTTTGCATGCGGCCCTTCCAACTAAACCCAGCTCCCACTGACTTACATTTGAATACTGTGGCCTGTCTCTCTGTAACTGCTGCTGTGAGCCTCGTCATTTTGGTCTGAAAATGTTCATATTAAGTCTCTCTAAATGATCCTGGTGTTTTTATTCCTCTGTTTTGTCTGTCAAAAAAAATCTTATTCATGATAAAGATCTGGCTCCATATTCACCCCTGTGTCTGTTATCATCACAAGCTTCATTTGACTGGAGCTGAACACTGTGGGTGACATCACACTCAGTTTGTTCACTTTTAATACAGTCTATGGATGCAATGCACAATTTAAGAACAGTACGGGAATACTTCAAAACATTCTCCATAGAGAAATACTGTAGTTTTATGTCATACAGTGTTTTTAATCGCCAAAAGAACATTTCCATGGAAACAAGCAGGAGGAGGCCCTCCTCCAGGCCACATAAGACTTAGGTCTGTGGACTGCTGCTCACAGTAAGGATGCATGGTTTCCCATGTTTTTCAGTGCAATAACAATAAATAAAATGCTTTTATTTTAGTAAAAGTTTTGGCTAAAATGTTAAAGAGTGGGTCTTTAAGCCCCAGAGCAGCTCTCATAGATCATTATGAATAATTCAATAGATGTACGTGAGCTATATCTATAAATGGTCATGAATTACCTGAATGATGCGTTCACACGGGTTTCACTCGTCGTATCCACTGCTCCAGGCTGCAGAGGAACAAAACCCATCACTTAAAGACACATGTATGGGACAGCTTTTATCAGACTAATAATGTCTGTATGTTCTAATCATGACTTACACAGCACAGATCGTCTTTGTACGCAGGCTTCAGCCCTATCAGAGCTCTGCACACCACCCTGCACACGCACACACACACACACACACACAGGTTAGGTAAGAGCTTTGAAAAGAAACTGTGTCGACACCAATGGATGTGATTGGTTTCTTTGTTGCTCCTGGGGCTGTCAGTCGTGCATTTTACGTCTGTGCCTCTATCTGCTTTTGTCTCTTTGTTTCCCTCTCTCTCTCTCACACACACACACGCACACACACACAGGGTCCCTCCATGCCGCATTGCAGTAGGTTGTAAATACTGAGTGCCAGCTGAGCTCCACTGAGCAGCACCAGTGAAATACTGTCTTTGTTGGGTGTATCTCTCACACCCCACCAGGCCTCATGAAAGAGGAAATGTAAAAATGAGAATCAGGGAAAAAATACTGTCTTTGGGCTCCTTTGTGCTCCTGACACCAAGGCTGCCCTCATAAAACTGACACACAACAAAACGCCGAGAGGAGGCCAGAATCCTCCATCTGTGCATTTGCATCTTCTCATGGTCAGAGGACCCACAAAACCTCAACACCACAGACCCTATATCTAAGTGGAACATTCAATACAAACAAAGTCCTAATTCTTCAATTACATTTTTTAATACAGTGATACAGTTGATGATATTATTGTATCCATGCAGTGTTATCCATCAGAGTTATCTAAGGCATTTTAGCATTCAAGAGAGTTCTTTGTTCATACTTCCAAACACAGGAATTACATGGGCTTAAAATGTCAATATCCTTGTACTCCCTGCACTGTGATAATAAAGGCCTCTAAATAACAAAACCTTTCCAAGTGCTAGTCTGTTTGATTTATTTATCTGTTTGTTTGTTTATTTATTTTACTTTTCTGGATGCTCAAACATGTTCTGTATTTCACGTTGCACTTACGCATAAAATAAAAAATATATAGGCTAACCTCAAACGTCTGACCTAAATGCAGCAAAGTTCATTGGCCGGTTTGCATGAGTGTATATTGCAAGTTCAAATGTCACATCTGTATTCTCTTACCTGACGTAGGCAGCCTGCTCGACCCCATCTTCCTCCTCCGCGCCCTAAACAATCCAAGACAACGTCACGTCAATACAAGAATGCATAACGAACACCTGTTTGACATGGATGCTTCGATGAATATGAAACTTTAACCAATAAGAAGAGCAGAAAGCGCATTTCCGGATACTAGAGGAAGTCTTTAACAAACACACTGACGCACCATCTTAAACTGCGCATCATAAATTAGCTGGAGTCTTACACGGTCCGCGCGTAAAAACACATCCACACAGAATGGCGCAGAATAAACGTTGCTTGGCTCTGCTGGGACGTTTCTAACAATAAATGCGAAGAGAATGGAAGAGAAAATATTTTGTAAATGGGATTACCGTTCCTGGAGGCGCGCGGGCATCAAGCAGCATCTCTGGACGCGCGAGGAGAGGCTGTTCGTGAGCCTCTGCCCCGTGCGCGCACACATGACCGTTAGCGGCCAATAGCGGCCATTTTCAGCTCATAAAAGTGGGTTATGGCCTCCGTGTGAGAGTGTGTGAGAGAGAGAGAGAATGTGTTGTGTGTGTGTGTGTGTGTGTGTGTGTGTGTGTGTGTGTGTGTGTGTGTGTGTGTGTGTGTGTGTGTGTGTGTGTGTGTGTGTGTGTGTGTGTGTGTGTGTGTGTGTGTGTGTGTGTGTGTGTGTGTGTGTGTGTGTAGCAGCTGCTGTCGAGAGAAAGCTCTATCTCACGTCAACAAACACTCACTTAGAGCCCTGCGATTTATCCAAGCGCGCCATATTGATACAGGCCTCAATCCGCCGATGCAGAGCTCGGCTACTGTCAGGACTCATGCGTTTTTATTGCAAGGAAACATTTTAACTCAAAACTAAATTATTATTACGCCAACATTAACATTGAGTGACCAAAAACTAAACAAGAACATGTTTTAGTGTGGCGAGGATTTACGCAGCGTGTATTGATTTTCAGCCAGTGTGCCAAGGGAACACTATTGTGCCTTGAAGTATTGCCAAGAGTGCATTGGAAAAAAAAATCAAACTTAATTCACACGTTCATTTAACTGAATAAGTAAAATAATTAGTTAGAATTTTGGAGCGTCCTGGGCAACTTCTGAACCCGTTAAAAAGCCAAAACAATGAGCCTATCATGACCAAAAAGAAAGAATCAGAAACAACAGCGAGAGACAATATTTGCTTTTCTTTTTTTAAAGGTGCAGTCTGGGAAGGTTTTAGTAGTGTGCCGCAAAATCTTTTTAACCAAAATATGTGCTGCGACTCAAAGAGGGTTAGAAAACAGCCTGGAAAAGCCTGGAAACTAGGATATAACACGGAATAGGCCTTTAACGCTGTTACAACTCCTAGTCCTTTTTGACCATTGAATGTTTTTATATATCTATTTTTTCTCTCTTTTCATTAAATGTAAATGTTTTGAATGTCTTTCCAAGTATGGAGATTATATGTTGTGTTTTCTTAAATCTTAAAATGTTCAAAATAAAGTAAGTAAGTCATATATGTTATTTTGGTCTGATATTGTATCATAAACACAAAGAAGAACGAAACTTACTGAGAGTGGTTGTACAAAAATACAGGTCTTTCAATTTTCAATTCAGCCAATTGCAATTTGCTATAAAGCCAAATTATGTGATAATTAAGATAATAATAGCCTGCTATGTGCGTCGAAACGCGACTAAAAGCCCAATACTGATTGTTTAACGCTAAATCCGTTGTGCGTAAAATGCGTCAGGCCTGGATTCGCCTGTGCGTAATGAAGCCTGTGGTTCTAAAATACGACCTGAGATTTACACGCACGTTTTTGCGTACATGGCCTTTCTGGTTTACGCGTATGGGGCCAGAATATGAATGCCAGTTCAATTAGCCTGTGTTTGGATCCATTACAGTGGAAAAGGGGAGGTGCCTTCATTTACGCCACGCCAACAGAAACAACGCAAAGGCTGTAAAAATCACCTTACACTCTGCAGTAACAAATAAACAAATATTTAATCTGCGCAAAATATATTGGCTCTATAGGCAATACGTTTCATCCTCGTCGCTGTAACAGAATATTAAACAAAAAAAGTATAAAAGTGATAGAACAGAAGGACACGGGATTTGGCTCACATTGAAACAATGAAACATTTTGGCCTTGTGTTTGTGTTTTTGCCTTTAACTTAACCTGTGTTTTACGCCATTTTTGCCACAATGCCTTCGATTAAACTTGCACATAGTCTAGGTTTGTGCACACAGACTATAAAAAATAAATATATATAAAAAAATAAGAAACGGCCTCGTAAAGAGTTGCGTATTGTAACCTTTTATATAATTATGTATAAATAAAATGAAAGAGGAAAATAGAAAAATATAGCCTGTTTTTTGTTTGTTTTTTTTCTTTTGTTTGTTTTGTTTGTTTGTTTGTTTTCTGAAGATTACTACCAACAAAACAGAATCTAACACTTTATTTAGCGATATAAAGAGCAAGTAACGTTACGTGATTAGGTAGAAAATTAATTATTAAGTATATATTGCGGAGCCAAATGTATTCTGATATATTTCTGCACAAAACACCCAAAAAAAAAAAAAAAAGCATGAAATACAAAGGCTACAACTTTGAACACTTGAGTGAAAAGCTACACCATAAAGGGACGTGACTTACTTTACGGCAAACACAGTAAACGCCTTTTTCAACTTTACGCAGCACGACTCTGCCATCAAGTGGACACACACCGCACCTGCACCCTCTGAGACTCCAGTGGTTTGTTTATGAATGACTACCTAATCCTGGAGGCCTCCCATTAGCCCAGGGAATAAAAACCACCACAACAGACAAAAGCACGTCTCACGCTTCTCCCGGACCTGCTTTTCCCCGCAGTCCGAACTATTAGTGTAATGCGCACTAACAACGAGCGCATCGTCACCTTGAGGACAATACAAAACCTTTTTATTACACTAAATACAACTGGCTACGCCCTTCCCTCTTGTCTGAAATAGTCTGCAGTAATTGTAACTATGCTGTGGTGAATTTATTTTACAGCAGAAGTTGAACAGGGAACGCCATTTAATCTGAGCGGCCATTACGCACGATGCTTGTTTAATTATACGAGCGAAAATGAAGGCTGTGGCTCTTTGTTAACCCTACTTAAAACTGTGAAAAATACTCTACAATTTACTAGAATATATAGGCGATATAGTAAGGTTTTTTGAATAATTTGTACACATTCTGAAAATAAAACACACCTGAAACAAACCAAAACAAAAAACAAAGGTGTGTTTATTTGTCTATTGGTGCGCCATAGGTTGTTGTTAATATAGAGAATTATACCATATGTGGAAATATGTGAAATAACCGTGTACAAAAATCCTAATACAAAAATCCAAATTAAGGCCTTGCATTGCCAGAGCAGTGCGTGTGTAAACGCCGAGAAAATACGCGCGTAAAACGTTGAATAAAACAAAAAATAAAGAGTGTAGGCAACCATTTATTTTGAAAATAAAATATAAAATATAAAATATAAAATATAAAATATAAAATATAAAATATAAAATAAAATACTATTAGGGGAAAAAATTAGCCGCGCCATTGCCCATCCCAACGGTAACATTTCGGAAATAGCAGAGACTTAACGCCTCTTAGTCCGGTGCGCTTTTGTCTCATGGTCTAATTCGCTGTATAAGGCCATTTCCTGCGTTTTGTGGCGTACAAAAGTGATTGGGGCTGTCTGGTCTCATCTGCAGACAATGACTTTAACACTCTGAAGGACAGTTTTGGCTCCGAGGCAGTAAAGGCTGCACAATAAAACCATATAGTCACGATGAGTGTCTGGGCTAAATGACTTTATGGCAGCCCTCTCTGCGTGTCTCTGTGTCGTGAGTGGGGGAAAGTCACGTTTATTCTACAAATGCATGCTGTTGCTTTATGACCCTGCAGTAGGATGAGCGCTGAACACTTTATATGACGGCCATAAACGAGGGAACCTACGAGACTCCGCACTGACTTTGACAAAACGCCCAGAAACAGATGTCTTTTTTGGAGAAACACTGGTCCACACCTGACGCAAGCACGTTCAGGTAGCGTGGGCTAGTGAGGAGGTGCAGACGACTTTGAGACATGTCTGCTCCAAGGCGAACATTCCTGCGTCTGTGCGTCCCTGAGCGGGGGCTGTATCCTACATGAGCGCGCGAGGATACTATAACACTATCCTCCTAATAACTGGCCCAAAACCCACTGTTTTGTTTCATTTAATACATTTTACGCACAAAACGAATTTGCACATTTGATGAACGCTGACTTTATATAAGATAATGCGTAATGGTGCCAGATGCGTAAAAGCGCAATTATTGATTTGTCTTTTAGCATGGCCATTTGTAGTTTTGGTAGCCTGGTCAGCCCTTCATAGCAATAGCAATAATTTTTGTTTGTTTGTTTGTTTTTACCTTTATAAATTTAATACCACAGACATGTTGAATTGATGTGCCCAAAAACGCGTTTACCCAATCCGCGCATTTGTCCTTTTCTTTATGTTGGAGATAAAATAAAATAAAAATGAAATAGTTAATGAATTAAAGTATATTGGGATACATCATAATCTTTAATCGAGAGTATAAATGAAACCATAAAAAAATAAAATAAAGCCAGGTTTTGTTCACCAACGTCAGCCATGTTTTATTTGATACAAAAATGTACACGAGCAGCATATTGTGTTGAAAATGAGCGGATGAAGGCCGTGGGTGCGCCTCTTGATTCCCGGCACACAGCACAGGCCTGTAGGCTAACATAGCCTGGGAGCTTCTTTTTCCCCAAAGAGAATGTGTGGCTTGTGACTGCCTCAATAGAATGAACAAAAATGGCCACAGTTTGTACAATCATTAACGTGTTCACACTATCCATACAATTCATTTTAATACTAGAAACAAAAAGGACTTGTGCAAGAGTCTGTGGTACAACGGCTGGAGCTAAATGAGAGGTAAACCATAGACTGTATATGTGAAAAGACAACAGGACGTGAGCGTGGGCGCGCTTCTGGCTCCATCAGGTCTGGCTCCAGTTCACTTTACATAAAAAAAAACATCACTCCTCTTTCTGTAATTGCAGTGAGTCTCGTCATTTTGGTCTTAAAATGTTCGTTTAACCCACTTTACATGATCCTGGAGTTTTTATTTTGCTATTCCTTGTCCGTAAATAAACTCCTACTCTTAACTCCAAGCCTTGATGAGCTTCGTTTGACTGGAGCCAGAGGTTATTTGACACCACGCTCCCTTTGTCCACTTCTTTTACACAGTCTAGGAGGTAAACGTGAGGAGAAATGACCATCAGTCTGCTGTCACACTGTAGCTTAGCCATGACTGGTTTGTGTTGTGTTGATATCATGAGACCCACATAGTAACAACAGATATACTGTACATATTAGCAACATTGACTACTACGATAACAACAATTAAACAAAGACGCCCATTTGGCCACATGCACTTTTTATAAAAACAAATAAAGGAAGCCTATTCTGCTTTGAAGAAGGATATGTCAATAACGTTTGTAATAATATTTTAGGGGAGGCTGGGGAGAGTTGTACCACATAAAGACACTCCAGGCAGCAGCATCGTAAAGCACACAAGATATATGGTAATATGGCTCTTGTCTTCTTATCATGTGATTTCTTCAAGAGCTGTGTTGGCCTTTGTTGCAGCAAAATGTATCGACGAAACTACAAGACAGTTCTGGAAGTGTTTCGTGTCCGTGTTAATCAACGTCGCACTTACAAACTGTGAAAATGGGAGCGGTGTGAGTGTGGAAAGCCTGGGCAAAACTAAGTGGAGATAGGAAGTAGGTTGTTTCCTTTGAGATAACTTTATGACTTCTCGTAGGTGCACTGTGGCTATATACAAAACTAAAGTTAAAAACCAAAGAGTTGCTGGTGCCGTTAAGTTATCTTGAAGTATTTACCTCAAAACTACAGTACTGACTTTTAATTCAAGGTAGGGCTGCGTGATTTTGGAATTTCGATACTCGATTTGCGTTTCGAAAGTACGATTCAGTTCAAAGTTTGCGTTTTAAGGACTTCAGGAGCCTTTCATATTTGAGAAAAGACCTGATAAACTAATACAAAAGTCAGAATATGTTTGTATAAAGGTCTGAACTGCAGAATGAGCAGATAAAAGCGGATTTTGGGGGGAGTTTGCAGAAGAAATTGCAGTTTTGGTTTGACTAATTGGGTTAGATTCTCATTGCGATTTTGATCATTTTGGAGTTGCCAAAAAAATCAGCACTAAAATTACTACCAAAACTCAAATTAGAGGTATTGATTTTGGAATTTTCACATCTTCTAAATCGTTTTCAAAAGTAGCAGAACAGATATTAAGGTATAGAAATCATAATATAAAGACTTTACCTTATAGTAGCAAAGTAAAATTTAAAGAACTAGGGAAACTAACTGAACAAATTTCCAAAAATTACAGCCAATCCGTCTCCATCCGGTCTGCCCGTGCTCTTGTTTCAGTTTAACAGACAAATTATTTTTAGTTTAATCATAAAACGTGATTCATGCTTTGGCAGAAAACACAGACAGTTTATGAGAAGTCAAGTATGTGTCAAGTCACTTCACTTTAGATATACAACCATCTCCAAAACACATGGGGCTGGATCAAGACGAGACTTTGATTCTCCTCTTCTGTGACTCTGTTTGCTTCCTGTCCAGCCGCTATCACATCTTTTTGAAGCTACTAATAGATTTATTTGACCTACGCAGAAACGTTTTTTTGTTGCGTTTAGTTTTCGGGCATCGCTTTAGGTACTTTTGGCTTTTTTGAATTGTTAACTGCGACAGCAACGATGCAAATTTGTCTTCACTCTGGAACGCACGGATCGCTTCAGCTCCTAAAGTATTACACGGAGGATATTATAAAGAATTTAGCCACAAATCCCGCACACAGCCCAGTGAATAGTCATGTTTTCAAACCCAAACTCATCCCAAAACTCCACATTTGACTTCTCTGTGTACTTTGTCTCATGGTGTAACTCAGTATAGGTCAGATCCTCTTACCTAAACTATGCAGCTCTATTAAAAACAGATGTGATTGTTTGATAAAAAAGTATTACCTAACTATTTATTCTGTTTTATCTTTTTGAAGTTGTTACGCATGCAAATAAAAATGTTTGTTTTAGGTGGCATTTTGGTGGTAAAAAGTGTTTAGTTAGGGTTAGGATTAGTTAATGACGTAAAATGTTCACTTGCTCTAAAACCCAAGGATAGTTTCAACTCTTAAATAAAGAATATTATAAACAATTCTACAGAAAATCCTTGAACACAACCCGTAGTATTAAAAACTGTTGATGTTTTTGAGGCTACTAACAAATTTTTTACAAAACTTATGCATTGTGTCATTATGGTTTTAGGCGCCATTTTGGGCACTTTTTGACACTTTAATTGATTGATATAGTTTTTTGTTTTGAATTAGTAACTGTGAAAATGGCATCTACGCAAATGTTTCATTTTTTTTAAAGACACTAAGGAATTTTTTGCCCACACAAAACCTATGCATTGTGTCTTTATAGTTCTTGGCGCCATTTTGGGGACTTTTTCGCACTTTAGAGACTGATATAAATTAGTAGTTATAGTTTTGAGCTGCAAACTGCTACGGCAACGATGCAGATTTTCACTTTCTCTAGCTTCAGTTCCTAAATTATTATATAGAAAATATTATAAGGAAGCCACTAATGATTTTTTTTGCCTATCCTATCCTGTGTCACTATAGTTTCAGTCGCCATCTTGGGCACTTTGTGACACTTTAGAGATTGATATAATGTTTCGTTTTGAATTAGTAACTGCTATAATGGCATTTACGCAAAAGATTCACTTCTTTTAAAGCCACTAATGAATTTTCTACCTACGCAAAACCTACGCATTGTGTCATTATAGTTTTAGGCGCCATTTTGGGGACTTTCTGCCATTTGAGGTTGATATAATGTTTTGTTTTGAATTACTAACTGCTATAATGGAATCTATGCAAATGTTTTAGTTTTTTTAAGCCACTAGTGACTATTTTACCTACACAAAATCTATGCATTGTGTCATTAAAGTTGTAGGCGCCATTTTAGGGACTTTTTGCCATTTGAGAGTGATGTTTTGTTTTGAGGCAACGACGCAGATTTTCACTTGCTCTAGTTTCAGTTCCTAAATTATTATATAGATAATATATAGATGTATAGATAAATATTATAAGAAAGCCACTATTGAATTTTTTACCTATGCAAAACCTATCCTGTCCTGTGTTATTATAAATTTAGATGCTATTTTGGGGACTTTTTGACACTTACGGATTGATATAATGTTTTGTTTTGATTTACTAACTGCTATGGCAACTACGCAAAAGTTTCATTTTTTTTTAAAGCCACTAATGACATTTTTAACACACAAAACCTATGCATTATATCATTATAGTGTTAGGCTCCATTTTGGGGACTTTTTGTCACTTTAGAGATTGACATAATGTTTTGTTTTGAGGCAACAATGTAGATTTTCACTTTCTCTAGCTTCAGTTCCTAAATTATTATGTAGAAAATATTATAGGGAAGCCACTAATGATTTTTTTACCTACACAAATCCTATCCTGTCCTGTGTCATTCTAGTTTCAGCCACCATTTTGGGGACTTTTTGCCACTTGAGAGACAGAATCTTTTGTTTTGAATTGTTAACTGCTATGGCAACAACGCAAAATGTTCACTTGCTCTTAAATGATTATATAGAGAATATTATCGCCTAAAGAGCTGCACAAAACTCTTTCATGCGACCACACATCGAATACTCTCACTGGCATGACTAAACTGTGATTGTGTGATAGAAAAGTAATTCTATTCAGCTGTAAATGTTTACCTAAATTTTCTCAACAGTGATGTGGAGTCTGATTGCTGATTCTTCTAAATGACCACAAGCTAAAGCGCGATTAAAACAGCGTTACAACTCTCCCTGGCCTCCCCCGCCGACTTTTCTCATCGCCATCACCACGGCAGCACCTTAACTACTGCAGGTAATGTTAATGACGGTGCACATGTCTGGGGCACTTCAGTTTTTTTAATGTCTCCAGCTTTCCTCTCCCCCAGCGGCGTCGCCATTATTCGTTGATACTCCTCCTCTCACGGATCATCAGCTTTTTCATCTTCATGCGTCTGTTCTGGAACCAGATTTTCACCTGTCGCTCGGTGAGATTTAGGAGTCCGGCTACCTCCAGGCGCCTGTCCCTGGTCAGGTACATGTTGTAGAGGAACTCCTTCTCCAGCTCCAAGGTTTGGTGTTTGGTATATGGACACCTCTTCTTGCGAGTGGACTTGGCGTGGATCCAGCTGGCTGAGGGGTTCTCTGCTGAAGAAGAGACAGACACATTTGAGCGTAACCACACACCAGTACATAGCTCCTCCGCCTCCAGTATCTGCGTGTTTGCAAGCTGCACCACTTCAAACACAGGCATTAAAAGACCAGAATGGCCCCAGGAACAGACTTTATGAGCCTGCAACTTTGGTCTCATTAGGAAACAAAACCATACCCTAAAACACCGCTCGATAAATTAAGATAGTGCTCAGTTCTTCAGACAAGAGTTATGGCTTGAGCTTGTTGATGTCCTTCCTCCATTTTCATAATGTAGCGTAATAAGACATCATGTACAATTATGCTCCAGGATCCTGGTTCTGTACATCTTTAAAGAGGAGTGTTTTTGGAAGGACAGCACGAGTGATAAATAACAAAGTAACTCATGAGACACGTTTGAAAAACAGCCAAACTGAATCTCATTTACAGAACTGTACACTGACGGATATGACATGTTTTAGAGGCCACAGAAATAGTGACGAAGCTTCAAAGTGCAGGGGAATGGTATACACAAGCAACAAGTACCACTGAGGCCCCAGTCATGCACTCACACTCTGCACGGTTCTCAAGTATACACGTATAATAGAAATACATGTAGAATATAGATGTATTCATTCATGCAAAGTATGTATATTCCGTGCCTTAAATTTCAGTCTAAAGGTCTACGACACAGTATCACAACAACACTTCATCTAAGAATTAAATCGACAATAGTAAACAATAATACAGATTTCACTGAGTACTTGTACTGCAGAAAAACATTGTTATTGTCGGAGGAACACTGGCCCTGTCCGTCCCATCTGTGTGTGTACACACTGCTATAGTGCGGCACAACTATGGCTCGCACTTAAACAGATTTTTAAGAAGAAAAAAAAAGCTGAATATGTTTTGTGCATGAGCCTGATGTAAGAAAAGTAGCATTAGTCCAACCTGTGCACTTCCTATCGTGACAAATTGCTAAATAACAATTTAATTATTTTAATGGACAATAAAGTTTTATATTTTGTCGTTTACTAGACATTTATAGGGCAATAAAAGTCACACACACTTCCTTCTTTCCACAGGCCGCACTCCTCAGTCCTGCCTGGCTCTCACACGTACCTGCATTAGCACTTGTAAAGTCTAATAAACATTGGAGAGGACAGTAAACTTGTGGATAGGTCCTTACCGGGCTCAGACTGCTGCGGCTGCGGCGGGGCTTTCCTCTCCTCGCTCTCCTTCTTGGGCTCAGGTTTTCTCCCCAGCTCCTCGGCGGTGCCAAGCCGCTCGAGGACCACTTCGTTCGGACTGGCAAAGCTGGACTCCTCGGGGCTCGGGTTGGACGGCGGAGAGCTCTCGGGTTTGACCGCCTCATAGCTCGTCACGGTGGGACTGGAGAGGTCGTTTTGCGGGGGGAGACACGCGGGGAAAGCCTGCGTTAACGCAGACTCCTGCGCAGGAGTAGCCCCCTCCCAACAGCGGACAAACCGACTCTCGGACGCCGCAGCAGGGGCGAGGTGCTCGGGGTGCGACTGTGGGCCATAATACGCGTGTTGCGGGTGATGGTGGCTCAGGAGGGGATGTGGATGAAAAAGCCCCGGGATAGTAGACTGCAGCTGCGGTGAAGACGACGACGAGGATGTGGATGTATTCGCCCACGGAGAGAAACCGTTTAGACCCGTTTGTTTGTTTGAGAAATGAGAGAAATCCGGAATGTGAGAGCCCGGGCTTTCCTCCTCCTCAACGCCGCGGACTGGCTTGGAGCAGCTGGCCGTCGCGCCCTGCACACCTCCCGGGATGAAGTGTGCTCCGTACGGCTCGTCGCTCTGGAGCCCCATCATAGAATAATAATTCGTTAGCGACATGTTTATTTTATTATTTCAATAAAAAGTCACTTAAGTGCGACTGTAAAACCTTAGATGGGCTGCTATAGTGGCTTACATCCTCCCCTAAAATGGTAGTAATTTTTTTCCTGCCCTTACCCTCTCCTCGGCTGCCTATTGGTTGTGGGCTGGATCACATGGTTGGACTGTATTTACCCAGTATGGGGAATAAATCAAATGATTCTTTTGTGCGCAGAGAAGTGACAGTAGGCCTACTGTCTGCTGCCGGATGAGTCTGGATGTAGGCGAAATATTTTAATACTCCGCTCGTCAAGCAGGATTTTACAAGCGGAATAAAAAGTAGCACCAAGATGTTTACGAGCGTGGGTTAAGTGTGTGCGTGTGCGCCTGTCTGCTGTGTGTATGGGGACATTCCTCGACCATGCATAACCTATAACCCTCACTACTTTATTTTATTACACACAACACGTCTTTACTTTGGCCGGACGCATCACAGTCACTGTCAGATGGGCATGTTTACACTGGGCACACACCGGGCACCACTGCTACTACATAAAACCTATAACCTTGAGATGACCGTCAATAAAATAATTAGGATAAAAAACCGTGCACATCATCAGCGTGCCTTTAGAAAAGCCTACTGCGCAATTACGCACAAATTACGCACGGGCATTTAAGCGCCAAAAGAGCAGTGTGAAGTAAATATTTTATTTGAACACAAATATGTTTTTTAATTTTCTCTAAATATAATCATTTTGTAATCGATAAAACATTAAACAAACATATTAAAGCTACAGTGTGTCACTTTCTGCATGGAGCTACAATGTGTCACTTTGTGCGTGATTCCAAATAGAAAGAAACCAAACTTCGGAGCATTCTCCGTGGAGACAGATACGCTTAATGCCATACGCTGGAATATTATAGCCCAAGGTGCAACACCTCTATGGAAACAAACTGGAAGAGGCCCTCCTCCAGGCCAAATAAGAGTCAGGTTTGTGGAGATGCAAGCCCGCTCACAGTAATTATTACTACTAAAGGACGCGTGTTTGTTTCTACTTTTTTCAGTGGAATAAACACAAGAGAAAAAAAATAAATAAAAAAATAATAAAACCTAAAACAAAACAAAACATGCTTTTCTGCGTCTATTTATTTTATATTATTATTGGGCTAAATTGTGACATACTGTGGTTTAAATACAGCTCATGGCGTTTTCAAACTAATGTTTAAAGTTGATGAAGTAGTTCTGTTGGTCAAGAGAAACAACTGTTCGGATTCGGTTCTCCTTAAAACGCCTTCATCTGCAATAAAAATAAATAAAATATAAATAAAACAATCACCATTAAATCATAAATAGTCTAATGAAACAGTAATTCCATATAAAATGCAGTTGTGTGTTTGGTGTTTGGTCTGGACTCTCGCCTCGTCCTCGCGTCGTATTAAAAATATGCAAATACATTTCATTTAATGGGAGAAAATATTTATAGCCCATAGTTCGCTAACGGCTGAAGAATATAGTGCAGCCTTCTCTACATATTTATACTAAATAATTCTAGTTTAGTTGCTCATCGCTCTAAGCAACAGTCCCTTTGAAAAAGAAAAAAATTAATAATTATATTTTACTACGAAAACGTGATTTAGCCAAAGGCCATTCAAGTCCCTCTCCTCACTTCATTTTCACACACACAGGCTTCTAAGCTTCTGCGTATCACTAAAATGGAAAATCTTGCACATTTAGTTCAAAGCCATGCTCTTCTTTTTTACTCATTCTAAAGCTTTGACTCCAGGAGGAAACGTGGAGTTTTGTTTTAGGCGAATTGACGCAGTGGACAGGCCTACAGGAATAATTCTACAAAAGGAGATTTGATGGTTTTTAATTTCTTTGTCCGATACTAAAATCATACAGACTCCACTGCAGGAGCGCAGCGTGACAGGAGACGAGCTGTAGCTGAATTTCAATGGATCAGTCTCAAAACACTTTCACGTAGACCTTGGTTGTGATTGTTGCCTCTTGTGCATATTTAGCGCCTCCTGCTGGTGTGGGAAGTTCATATTTAATCATCAGATGCCTTCGAGGAAAAATGTAATATTCACAATTCCAGCAGAGGTGGAGGTAGTGCATTTTTAACTATGATAAAAAATAGACCAGGATTTCCAGGGAATCAGTGAAGCTATATGTCTTTGTTTTTTCTAAATGTCATTTTGATCAAATATGATCAACTTGAAATATTCACTTCAGAAAACATGGAGTAAAACTACACAAAGACTAAACTGAAATCAAACAGTGAGGTCACACTGCAGGGCATCTGACGCAGGTCAGGAGGTTTATATGTTACTAAAAAGTGTAGTAAAAACACAGAGTGAATAAGAGGGGAGTGAAGTCTTCATAAAGTTTGACTTTGGCATTAACCTTCAGCTGCAGCGTTCTTCTGTTGAGCACGAGTTTAGCAGGAGCCATTATCACCCTCCACACCAAACACCTGTATCACTGTGAGCTCCACAGGAAGTGATCTGACTCCAGCTCCAGTGTCATTAGAGCCAAAGTCTGCACTGACAGGCCCACAGACGCCCCTCAGCTCTCATACAAAACTATGGCATGTTAATGTCTCCACACAGAGCACTAATGCTCTGGAACTCCTCTAATCCAGCTCCTGTACGCTACAACTCTCACACTAGTCTTGTGTACTACACTCACACTATTCTCATGTACTACACTCACACTATTCTCATGTACTACACTCACACTATTCTCATGTACTACACTCACACTATTCTCATGTACTACACTCACACTATTCTCATGTACTACGGTCATGTACTACGGTCATGTATATCTGTCACACTATTCTCATGTACTACAGTCATTTACTACAGTCACACTATTCTCATATACTGCTCTCATGTACTACAGTCATGTACTACAGTCATGTACTACTGTCACACTATTCTCATGTATAACGGTCATGTACTAGTGTCATGTACTACTGTAAGAGTATTCTTGTGTATAAAAGTCGGAGTACTCTTGTGTCCTTCACACACTGATCTGTGCTAAATGCAGCTGCTGTTGGTTCGATTACAGGATTAGAGCCTCTGCAGAGCTGCTGCTCACACACTCAACACAACACACTGCATCAGAAGAGCAGACTGCAGACACTGAGCCTGGCCTTAGAACCGCACTTACCCACATAGTATATATTTATATATTTATATATTTATATACTGTATATACATACAAGTGCATTACCAAGTAAAATAGTACTCATCTTAATGAAGACTCTCATGTTCTTTTCACTCAGCAATATATCAAATTAAATAATAGTTTAATTTAATAATAAATGATAAACCATTTCTAAATTCCGAACATTTTTATTTTGAACTATATATTTTAAATCATTGTTATCATTGTGACAGTTGGACCTGTTGGACTTGTGTCTCACAATGTGCTTCAAAAGAGTAAAATAATGAAAACAATCAAATGATAACAGATGTAATTTATTGTAGTTTATAGAGAATGTTCCCATTGCTACAATAATATGTAAACATTCATAAACAATGTTTGGATAATTAAAACAAGTCTTATGGTCAAAGACTAACACTGTATTATCAGGACATTAAAACAGAAAATCAATTGGATATTTTCTTGAAAACCAAAAAGCACAAAATAAAACAAATCAATAGGACATCATGTTTTGTTTTGTTTTAAAGAATAAATCAGCTTTACAATTGTTAGCAGTAAAAGCTTGATTTGATTCTGTCATATTTACCTCATATGTGGGGACACAGTTTGGTCATATTTATGGAATTAAAAATCACAGTTCTGTTAAAATCTTGTATTGTTTAAATTGAATACATTTCAGTCATGTTTGCTCGTCTTAGACTTAAAACAGCGTTAACAGAGTCTGTGTTTGAGATCCCAGAAGAGTCAGAGTTGGAGGAATGAGCCTGTGCTTGAGGTATGAGCCGAGCCTGTGCTTGAGTGTGCGTTGGTGCTTTATTGGTGGCCATTACGCTGGCTGCTTTTCTCTGGTCGCAGAAACACAATCTGGTCTTTCATGTGTGCGCAGCTCTTGTGGATCTTTACGCGCTCCACAGATGCAGGAGACAAAGAGCAGAGGCACAGACCATCTCTACAGACTGTCTCTATAGCCCCCATAAAGGCATAAAGCAGAGGAAATGGCACTTGTGACGCTCTGTTGTGGGGGCTCTCCGGTTCAAGGTTCATTTACAGCCTTGGACTCCTCCTGCAGTCTGGTTTGATGTTGTTCAAAGTCTGGGTCGGAACTCCACAATCCAAAAACCAAACCAAAAAATGTCATTCTATCTGAGAAACATGTGAAAAATGTGAAATTTAGAAAGAGTGGTGGAAGAAGGGCACAGTTTTGTAAGTGAAAGTGCACATACTGAAGCAAAAAAATACTCAAGTAAAAGTAAAAGTATGTTTAGCCGTGCTGAAAGACTGAAAGGTTTCTATTCCACATTTTTCTCTGTTCTATTTTATTTAAAATATTGTCCTGATTTTTAATCTTTTGTCTGTATTTCTTTTTCTTTTTCTGTAAAGCACTTTGAATTAGACTTAGACAAACTTTATTGATCCGCAAGGGAAATGATTTGGACACAGGAGCTCACACAACAAAGAGAAATGATAATAATAAATTCTAAATAAGCAGCAGAAAGAGCAAGAGACTGGTGTCAAATAAGGCATAATTATATAAATTTATATGTACAAGTAAAAAAATAGAAATATAGTAAAAATAATATATATATTTCAGCAGTAAACAAAAAATACTGTATGTTACTTTGTGCAAATTTACTATCTAAGTAAATGCATTAAAGTACTCGTTTAAAAATGTACTTAAAGAGTAAAAATTTAAAGTATTTCATGTAGATTTTGAGGACTGATAAGGCTTCAAAAGTAGTGATTTTGATACAGATTTGTGCTGAATTTTGTTCAACAGAAACAATTGAAGAGCTGGAGTTAAAATAGTAGTAATAGTACTCATAAATAGTACTTTTTTGCATCTGTTTTTGTGTATTTTTGGTTGCTCAAACTATGAACGTGTTAGAAATAAAACCCTCAGACTTTTCAGCAGGACTAAAACTAAAATAAAAATACTTTTACTTTTCAGTCCTGTTCAAAAAAAAAAAAAAAAAGAGCAGGTACTTAAAATAGTACAGTAATAAATAAAATGCAGTACTTTATACTTTTACTTCATTATGGTCCACCACTGCAATTTATTAATATTAATTGATGCCATATATATTATGAAACAATTAAATAACGTAAGTCTTTTTTTATGAACTAACTAATCATTTTGCCTTTAGATAAATTCATTCTGTATTTTTTATGGAACTTTGTGTTATATTTTGTGTCGTCTTTCGTTTTCTTCTTGATTTGTGTTGTACAATTTGAATAAACAAAAAATTATAATACTGCAAATGACACAGACGGATACAAAAAACAGGAATCACAAATAATTTTTCTTAAGTGTTTTATTGCATTTAGATAATCATATAAAAACAGATTTACGTAACAGAAACTCTGCAAATCCAAAATGATTGTCTGTGCTTGTCTTTAAGTGCTTCAAGAGACCATTATGTAAACATTAGAAATACAAATTGAAAATGTGTACACGACCAAAAAAGAGACATTATTTGGTTATCTGGATTTGGGAGGTCATCCGTCATCGGTTCATTTTTAATAAAACAGAAAGTGAAAATGTGACCAGATGAAATCACACACACTAGTCCGCTTCAGAACAGAAATCTTCAAATATGTTAAACTAAAATCAAGAGGAAAATTGGATTGTCTGTATCATGGTAAAAGAAACTCACTTGATTGTACTTGACTTCTTTTTTTTCTTTTTTCTTTTAAGATTTGTGCTTTGACAGAGAAATAGTGCCATAATCGGCCGTAAAGCCTTATTTTCCAAGTGCTCAGTGTGTAATCCAGAGGCAGCAGCAGGGGTCGTGTGAGCTCAGGTTTTTACATTTACATCACCGATAGAAGAAGAAACGGTTTGAGAATTCTACACTGCACGCTGAATTACACATTTAAAACAACAAGAAACAGTCTTCAGCGCTCAAAAAGTCAAACAATGATGATATGATAGTTCTGAGTTGAGCGCTGAAGTGTCGGTTCTGGACACAGACGAGCGAGAGAGAGAGACCCTGCTTCTAAAACGGGCACATGTACAAACCCACAGCTCTGATCTTTCTTCATCAGAACAGGTGGTACCCTGTGTAATACTGCAGCCGCTCCCGCTTCAGTTTCTTTTCTTTCATCCTACGATTCTGAAACCAGATCTTCACCTGTCTGCGAAACAATAGACACTCAGATTAATACACACACAGACACAAAATAATATAATGGACGACATAAAACACACATCTAGTCAAGTGAAGATGATTCGAATTTAGGAAGTTTGATCACGATTTGAGTAAATTTCACTTGTAAATAAAATTATTCGCCAGTGGAATAAGACTTCTTGTGCTTAAAATCTGAAAATACATCTTGCTACACTTAAAATAAGAAAAAAAAAAAACTTTTTGCACTTAAAGAAACAAAACAAAAGAAACAAAGAAAGAAACAAAATTGCTTGAATTAAGAAAAACACATTTATACTATTGATAGATAATTTTACTTATCAAGTTGAATCGACTCAAATAAAGTCAAATGTTCTTAATTTAAGTGATTTTAATTTAGCTTTTTTTTTGTTTTGTTTTGTTTGTTTTTTTTCTGAGTGCACAGTAACTAAGAGAACAGTCGGTGTAGAGAAGCATAAGGACACACACTGAAAAAAGCAATATTTAGAGCAGTTAAAATGACTTAAATTAAGAACATTTTATTTTATTTGAGCAGATACAACTTGACAAATCTAATTATTACCAACGGAATAAGTGCGTTTTTCTTAATTCAAACAACTTTCGATTCTGACTTGTTGTTTTTCTTATTTTAAGTGTAGCAAGTTGTATTTTCAGATTTTAAGCCCAAAAAGTCTTGTTCCACTGGCAGATCATTTTACTTCTAAGCGAAATTTCCTCAAATCGTGATCAAACTTTCTTAATTTGAGTCATTTTAACCTAATCTTAGTTAGATTTGAGTATTCGCGGTGCAGTTTGTGTGAAATTCGTGTTGCAGAGTGAAAAAGGCCAGACTCGGTTTGAGTGTAAAAGCTCCGTGGAAGTGCTTTGTGAGTTTGATCAAAGCCTGGACCTGTTTGAACTACGACTAACCTGAAGTCTGTTATCAGCTCATCTGCCCAGGTGTGATCGTACACAACACACACACACACAACACACACACAACACACACAAACGCACAAAAACACGAGGAACTGCCTTTGGTTCAGCTCAGCTCTGCCAAAACTCAAATCTCGGCAAGTTAAAATGATTCGAATTAATAAAGTTTGATCACGATTTGAGTAAATTTCACTTCACAAGTAAAATTATCTGCAAATATTATGAGACTTTTTGTGCTTAAAATATAAAAATACATCTTGCTACACTTAAAATAAGAAAAATAACAACTCTTTGCGCTTAAATAAAACACAAATTGGATCATTTTTTACATAATTTTTCTCGTGAAGCTAAATCGACTCAAATAAAGTGTGGTTTGGTTTCTTTCTTTTACATGTATTTGATTATTTGCGTCAGAGTGATTCAGTTTCTTTCCTTCACGTGTATTTGATTGTGTTTGAGTGAAGACGAGGGCTGACCGGTCTGTGAGGCGAAGGCGTTGGGACAGCTGGACGCGGCGTTCTTTGTTAATGTAGACGTTACAGAGAAACTCGCACTCCAGCTCTCGGATCTGCTGCTTGGAGTAAGGACAGCGCTTTTTCCTCACGCAGGGCTTTGCTGGAAAAACACATGACAGATCCATTAGAACACTTTTCAGCTCAAATGTTCTACTCGGAGTAATAACGAGGCCTGGGAGTGCGTTTTAACTCGGTGCAAAGGGCTCAAGTTCAAAATGGGTTGTTCAAGTTGGGAAGTAACTAAATCCATGTGCCAAAAATACATGCTCAGAATACTTCAGTGATTGTACTCAGATATTTTTGCTCTGTATTTGGGTTCAGAGCTTTACTAAAATCAAAGGAAACATGATGATACTTCATAACACAATCAAGCTTTTAAAAAATACTTTAGAAAATACTCTTCTTATAATGTTATGAAAATATGAGCAAATGTTTATTCTTTAATTTGTGATAAATAAAAACACACAGCAACAAATATGAAGCTCTATTAATCCTATGTACCTGTGTTTACTCCATATTATAATGCATCCTAATGTTCAAAAATGTAATTATTGTATGTTCAGAAAACAGTTATTGGACCATGTAACACAATACATCATAAAATGTATTTTAAAGCAGGATTCAGTATTGTGCAAAACATTTTCAAAGTATTCTTCCCAACACTGAATATGACAGTGCACAGGTGGATTTACAAACATAAATACACACAAAAATCCCTCATTTTACATCTGATTAAACACAGTGTCAGTCCCCACAGACTGAGCCATGATTACAGGGACTGGACACGTTCCCTGGGCGCCTTCAAAGAAAATCCACTTTGGTTTTTATGTTTTTGTTACACAACATTATGAGGCAGGAGCACACACTGTTAGGCCTTCTTTTAAGTTAATTGAATAAACATGGTTGATCCGTGCACTTCTTGTACAGTGTGTTTAATGTAAACAGAGATGACCCCGGCCTGTGTCACACACTCTTACATCTGCGTTAGTCTCGTTTCCTTTCTTAATCCTGTAGGTTACGGTCACATGTATGTGTGTACTTAAAGTCTATCTGTGTAGTGCACGTGCAGAGTACTCACCGGGGCCCTGGTGCTCCTCTTCGTCCTCTTTCACACCGTCTGGAGTCTCTTTCTCCTCGGCGCTCTCGCTGCTCTGACAGCTCGTCCAGTCGCTGCTGCTCTGAGCAGGCGCCTTCTCTGTTTGTTTACTTGTTTCGGTTTTGACACCCCCCTCCTCGGAATAATCAAAGAACGGGTCAAATGCAGACGGTAAAATCTTGTTCTTGCTCGCAGCCTTGAGGTAGAGGGGCGCGTCCGGGCCTGGCGCGCGGTAGCTCCCGGGGAAGCCGTGTGTGTCTCCGGTGAAAAGCTGCGGGTGGAAGGCCGGGGCCGCGTACAGCTGCTCCCGGTGATACACCGCCTCTGCCGAAGAGTTAAAGCAGGGCTGAGGCACCGGGGCACCGCTGTGCTGCGCCTGATACACGCTCCATTTGCCCGGAGAGCCGTGAGGCCAGTAACTCTTGTACTCAGACAATCTTCTGGCGGAAATGTTGCCATGGTCCAGTAAAGTCGAAGCCTGCGCGATCGAGCCGAAGTCAGACTTAGAGGAAAAGTTGTAACAGCTCGGCAAATACATCAGTCAAAATGATATTTACAAAAAAGTTACAGTCAATATCCAGCATGCGCGTGATAACCTACACATGAACGAGTGTGAGCGCGCAGTCCGCACTGTGATGGAGCAGATCTGCGCCAGCGCAAACAGCAACTTGAGAAAAGTCTAAAAAGTGGAGAGTCTCAAAGTGAGTACAGTGTGCAGCGCTGCAGGCTCTGGGCTGCATGTTTTTCAAAACGCACGCCAGACCTGCCCCATGACACACTCACACACACTCACACACACTCACACACACATGTACCGCACTCATACATCAAACTTCAGTCATTTCTGTAGATTTACGCGTCCTCCACACTCATAACATGGGAAGGCTGCCGTTTGTCGGGAAGCTCTAACGAGACAAAGGCGTGTCGCTGCATAAAGCATCAAAAGTTTTCCCCTGTTTTTTAAGAGGAGGGGGATTACAGCCTGGGCTTTTCTTCAGAGCGATATGCGTGTCACAAGACTGTGCTGTAAAATGTATTACATTAAGAAACATGCACATGTCCAACACACAGCCTAATGCGTATAATAGGCTCTCCTTTATGTTAGGCCCACGGTCAAAGCCACTGTAGTCATCCCAGTCCAAGAGAAATGTGCTCATAAAGTTGTTTGCATTCCCTGAATAGTCATGCTTATTTATTCTACTCATTCCGCTGTCATTTTAGAAAATTATTAGCAGCGGCATTTGGGGAAACATGTGGGCCTATTTGTGCACATGCATAGGCCTGTGGGCCTATTTATTCAGACTGAGTTGTGGAAAATAGCCAACATTAAACAGCGCGTGTAAAATTCAACCACTAGTTTGCTTATGATAAAAATGTGACTAGGCCAGTGGCTCTGAGAGTTGATAGGCTTGTGTGATGTGCTTCTCATCTGCAGCAGAGTAAGATTACACGCTCATTTCTTCTAACACGTCTTTTGTAAACATGCCTGGAGGACTCCGGGCTTTTCCTCGCGCTTTAACAGAGCCGTCCTTTTGCGCGGCCCCGGGCGCGTTTCCGCCAGGGACGTGACAGATACTCATGTGTAAAGTTTCCCCTGAGATGTGCTTTATCTCCGCAGAGTATCGCGCTGTAAATCCTCCGCTTTCATCGCACACTCAACACACACAGTGTTATTTTTCCTCTGACGCAGAGGACGTACAGAAAGGCCTCGTAGTTACGTGACACTGTCTTCATTGTGACGGGGCCATTCTGATGGAGCCTGAGGATAAACACTCCAACACGTTGGACCAAATGGAGCTCCAGGAGCGGGTTTGCAGGTTTGTGGTGCTCTTGTGCCGTGAGCAGTGCGCCGTTTGGCGGCTGCAGTTTGCGCAGGTGAAGCTGCGCTCGGGCTCCTGAAGCTCCTGAAGCTCCTGTGGCTCCAGACTGAACATGGCAAACAGGCCGGAATTGGCCATGGCCCCAGCTGCTCGGTCACATATCCGCAGCACTAAAAGCAGCCGAGCTTCTACAAAAACACATCACATGGCTTTGACTCACGCGCTCGTGTTTGGCCTGTTCACTGTGGAGCTCGTCCTGTCGCTGGGCCTGAGGACGGACTAATGAAACAGGCTAAAATAGGCTCTCCAATAGTTTTATTTGCAGGCCCATGTGTGTCTGTGAATATGTGTGTGATGTGTATCACAGAACTGTACATGTGCTACTTTTGTCTTTAAAATGCTTCATTTTTCGCTCGTTAGTTCAGCGCTGACCAAATACAACAGTCGATTACTCAGTAACATAGTCGAATAGGCGAAATAATATTACAAATAACAAATGACGCGATGAAACCAAAGCACGATGATTTAAAACAGTCCAGGCCTGTCCAGGCTTTCTGAAAATCATTTCAAGTGGCTTTAAGCTCATGTTGTGACTCGGCCGCGTCTCCGTGCAGCACACAACACCACTGTGTATAAAACTGACATTTTTGATAAAATAATTATATTTAATCATATTTTATTTGATGGTACAGTGTCAAAATACAACTGTTGAATCAATTTACAACCATTATTTTTATTAAAACCATGTTTTAGTGATATTTTTTAATGTAGAAGCATATTTACTGTGTTGTATTTTTATAATGTCTGTTTCTATATTTCTGTACTTTAAAATGGAATGGTTTATTTCAAAAGGTGGTGTACAGTAGTGCAGGGTACAGTTCCCCAGACTGTGTGAGGCCTAGATCACATATCATATTTAGTGCAGCTTGACTCCCGCCCAAACAATGCCCCAAACACAAGCCCTGCCCTAAACAAAAACCCACATCACATCAGGGTTATGTGACTTTACTTGTCTATTTTTTCCACATTTAATTTGTTATTCTTCATGTGAAAGTTGTGTAAATCTCATTTCTCTCCAATGATCTGTTTTTAATTTAGGTACAATAAGAGAACCATTTTTACTCTGCCTCAGTGTAGAGTCTCCTGCTGCCTCCACTTCACTCTTTGCTTGTGCACCTGGCCTTAACTCAAAGTGCCTGTACGTTTTTGTCTATAATATTTTATTATATTTATTCCCTTTTTTATTCATATTGGAGTGTTATAGGTTCATTCTTATTAATTAGGCGAATTATTATTTTTGTAGCTTTATTGATGTTATAGTCCCAGATGAGGAGAAAGGGATAGATTTTCCACATTAACAAGTTTATTACATGTTATCAATTTATTGCTGACTTTCAGATCACATTTATAGACCTGTTATTTAATACAGATGGGAGCAGCTAAAATGAAAACTGTTGGAGAGCAGATTTTTGTTCTAGTCAGTAATAGAAATGATCCGATTCAGTATTTGTGCTTTTATGTTTTGTAAATATCAGGGCAAAGTACAATGTGATCAAGAGGAAAAACTGTCTCTTGTTTCTGTCTGGGACCAGGACATCATCACATTCTAGAATCTGAAAAGCACCTATAAACTACTTCAGTCTGAATCTGTTAATTACCCTTATATCTTGTAATATTTGTGTATACTGCTCATATGTTTGCATGTATATATGTTTTAAAAATATGTATGTATATATGTAATAAATGTAATGAAAAAATAGACAGTTTTTTCTATTGAACACGTTGTAATTTGCCATGAAATAAATAAAAAAGCACATGCATAAATGTTGAACCTGATCATTTTTATTATTGACTAGACCCAAGAACTGACTGTATTACAACAAAAATCTGCAATCCAACAATATTCACTTTAGCTGCTCCTCATCTGGATTAAATTCTCTCGGCCTATAGAATGTTACGATGTCATGTGAAACCCAGCGATACATCGATCATTCGTTTGCCCAGGTTTTAGAATCTGAAACCCAGCAATTGGTGGTTTTCAGATTCTAGAATGATGATGTCAGACTTGGAGGCAAAAAACAGATTTTCCTGTTAATAACTTTAGTACTTTACCATGAAATATCCAAAATGTTGAACCTGAACATTTCTATCAGTATCTAGACACAAGAACTCACTGTATGGCAACAAAAATCTGCATTTTAACAATATTCATTTTACTTGCCCCCATCTGTATTAAATAACATTGGTCTATAAAATGTTGTGATGTCGTCTGAAACCAACCAATCAACAGTCAGCATCAGAAGTGTAATGTTTGAATGTTTTTACACAAATAACAATGGATAGGCAAGTTAAAATGACTTAAATTAAGAACGCTAAATAAATTCAACTTGATGATTTACAAATGACCTACCAATGGAATAAGTGTGTTTTTTTTTAATTCAAGCAACATTAGTTTGTGTTTCTTATTTAAAGTGCAAAGATGTTTTTTTTTATTAACGTAAGAGTAAGATGTATTTTCATATTTTAAGAACAAAAAGTCTTGTTCAAGTGAAATCATGACAAAACATTCTTAATTCAAGTCATCTTAACTTGACTAGATTTGAGTTTCTGCAGTGTCAAATACATTATCAACCAAATAAAAGTGTAAATATGGTGACTGAAGGATTCTAGATGAAGATAATTCACACAAAAAATAGTGTAATATTGATGGAAAATGAGAAATTATTTTAAACTCATTTGGTTTTAATAGAGCCACTGTTTTTGTTATGTTATCAAAACACGACTATGATAATTTTTTTTACAGTGAATTAATCATAATTAGTCTATTAAACATTATAGATATAATATTGATGACAGAAAACAATTCACTCCAATGACAAAGTTCTGATTTTATATTTGCCGGACATTATGACACAGTGTTGTGGTTAGATTTGGGTCCGGTCAAGCTTTAATGGAGGGAAACACGGGCAGATTTTTGACATTCAAATGTCTCTTATTCAGAAACTAGAGGGACTATTGAAATAAGTAAAGTATCAGAATGTAGGAAAGAGTTACACTCCAACAGGGTCAAGTTAAACCTGTGATATTCTTTCAAGTTGTTGACAAAAAATTTAAAAACTCATGTTGGTAACGGAGGGAATGAAATATGCAGCACTTTTTGGGTAATAAATCCAAACAGTGATAACTCTTGGTTCTCACTTACATATCCTTAACAAACTGGTTTGAATATTTGCTTCATATAGTTTTCTACCATATGGTACAAGATTAGGTTGAAAAACCTCTTACTTTTTGAGTAATGAGATTTTTTATTAAGAAAGATCATGGTAACGGAAATAACGGAGGGAAAATTGTGCAAACAAGTAGAAGGTGCAGGATTTTACATCATTTGTTGCTTTTTTCTTCCAAATACTTTAATATTACTTCAAAATGAAAGGAAACTAGTTCTATAAAATATGTCAGTCCTTCCAAGCAAATTTTTATCACTTTAAATACTTTTTTTTTTTTGAAAATTCATGTACTTTCATCAACAGTTCAAAGATGGAATAACACAAGATATGATGAAATACATCAATTTATTTACATGATTTGCAGGTCTTTGAAATTTGGGAAATAATTTTTGTTCCATGTTTAAAACGTATGGAACTTTAGAACCAAAAATGATACAGAAAAAAGGTCAACAGTTTCATAAACTAGAGTACATATGTATCTGTTGAATACATTTTTATATCAGATGCATTAACTTGAATTTTTGGCCTTGATGTTTACTTCTGCTTGACCGGGCCCTTTTGTCATTTTAGTTTGGAGAGAAAAGTCCAGATTTAGTTGACAGTGGCTTTGTTTACGGACAGACCAACAGGGCCGTGCAGACAGTGGGGGGCAGGGGGACAGGGGAAAAGGGGACAGGGGGCAAACTTTAAAAAAACAAATGCATTTTATCAAGAAGAAAAAAACTGTTAGATTCATACACTGCTCATTTCTCTGATTGGGCCAAGATTTAAAAACTTCTATCAGGTTATTTGTCTTGTTTTCAGATTTATGATCTACTTACTAGTTCTGAATTGGCTGTATAATCTTAAAAAGTGTCACATATTCTTCATCCATGACTCAATTAATCTACAAATCTTAAGTTTAAAGCAATAAATGTTTAAAAGAAGCTATAATCCATTTACCAGAATTTTCCCCTGCAACACTTGTCTTGTTTTTAGTTTCAGTGATACAGATTTGCTTGATACTTATTTCCTGCCCATGAACACTTACCAGACACTGTTTTATTCTAGTCTAGAGGAAGTTTATTTTAAGAGAACTTGTCAAGTAAAATGATCTTGCTGCATGGACAGATCATTTCATTAGTTTTAAGTCATTTTCTGAGAGATTTAAATGTTTATATCTTAAATTTATATCTTAAAGCTTTTTTGCAGTGCACTAACAGAAGTTTTCTCTTGTCTGTTGTATATCCTGTATATTTATTACGCCCATGAGCACATATGAGACTTTAAGATCCAAATCACATCCAAACTGCAACATTTGAGCTCAGTAATCTGATAACACGCAGCGGTTTTGGGCGTGCACGTAACCACAGCCTGTGCACAGCCAGAAACCCTAATTGTTTTTACATTTTCTTCTTTCAGTGTAGGGTTAAGTACCTTTCAGTATTTTTTATGCACTAGAACTTGAACCTGATACCTGATATTCGGTATTCATAGACAGTACATATAATTGGACATAGCTGAGCTGTTAGCCACCTCGTTTCAAACAGGAAGCAGGCATGAGCGCACTTCATCCACTCCAGTTCACTTTGTAATGAAAAAAACATTGCCCGTCTCTCTGTAACTGCTCCAGTGAGCCTCGTCAGTTTGGTCTTAAAATGTTTGTATTAACCCACAGTACATGATCCGGGTGTTTTTTTATTTGGTTATTTTCTGTACAAAAAAATTCCTATTCCTAATATTGAACTTGGCTCCAAATGTGCCTTTATAACTGCCAGGCCTCAATGAGCTTCATTTGACTGGAGTATGAGGGCATGTAGAAGTCAGATCAGACCTTGTTGTTTGCACAGATTACCTATTTTTACCTCCGCCAAGGAGGTTATGTTTTTGCCGGCGTTTGTCTGTTTGTTTGTCTGTTGTTTGTTTGTTTGTTTGTTTGTTTGTTTGTTTGTTTGTCTGTTATCAACATAACTCAAAAAGTTATGGACCAATTTTGATGAAATTTTCAGGATTTGTTGGAAATGTGAAAAGGAAGAACTGATTTCATTTTGGGGGTGATCCGGAAGAAATCCTGGATTCTGGATCACTTTGAAATTTTAGTTAACATTGTGGTAAATGGGGCCAAAAATTTGGTTTCTCAATATCTCGGTTAATTATTGACCAAACCCCATGAAATTTGACTCAGGGATGGACAATGGGATCCTCTTTCATATTCCAAAGGCTGATCTGGATCTGATCCAGAAGACTGATTTTATCGCAATTTATATAAAAAATGGGGGTAGTCCTTGGCGGAGGTCTGCGCTCTCTGAGTGCTTTTCTAGTTACATTTGCATTTAATATTTTTGTGTACCAGTACTTAAACCATATATTTTGGTACCAGTTTTTTTTTTTTTTTACTTTACTTTTTACTTTGTCAAACCTTGTGCCTTCAGTATTTCCTAAGACCCACTACACATAAAAACTCATTAGTACTGCAACCTTTTTTTCCAGTACTATTCTGGGGCCTTTTCATGGTATCGGCAGAAAATGCCCAGTATGAGTCTGTTCAGGGCCGATGGAGATTTTTTTTTTTAATCCAAAGCAAAGAATTGGCGATAAGCTCTGATGATATATTTAGGTCGATATATATGGGGCCGATTTTCATCATTTTCACCAAATTCTGTCATTTAAATTCACCACAAACTCACCCACAGCATTTTTTTTTTTACTACAAACCTTTAAGAGTCAGTAGTCACACTGTATTCACATTTTGACAGTCAGTCATTTCTTGACATTAAAGGGTTAAAATACATAATTTACTTGAGCAGGTTTTGGTTCTTTCAGACCAGCCGATGAAATTATTATTTATTATTAACTAGCTAGTTTAGTATTAAATAGTTTTTTGTTGTAATACAGCAAATTCTTGGGTGTACTCACTAATAATGATCAGGTACAACGTTTTCTAATTTACGTTTTAAACATTTGTCATGGAAGTACAATGTAATAAATACAACAACCTGCTTTCTGTCATCATCACATTTTAGAATTTGAAAACCACCGATACTTACAGTTAGTTTTTATTCAACGCAGTATCGCTGGTTGGGGGGTGTACGTTGTTTGCTGTAGGATTAGATAAAACTGTACACTGCAGTTTACATCAAAACTATGTAGTGTTTGTAGCTTTAAATGTAATTTCATTGCTTTTCTATGACAGTTACAATAAAAATATGCATTACAGCCTGTATGGTGTTACTAAAATGGTATTACAGTGTTGTTATTTATCATGCACACTTGTAATCTGACAAAAAAAAATAGCAATAGATTTGTAAAAAAAAAAAAGAAAAAAGAGAGATAGACTGATATATCGATATAATGGATATTTGCACTTATTAGTGTATCACAGCACAGGCCGATTATTTGTTTTGGTCAATCTGCTGCCTGAAAAGCTCACACAAATATGAACACTTTAATATGAAGAATTGGTATTGGCCATGAAAAAATGCACATTGGTCAAATTCTAATCCACATGAATGACTGTAGACACTAAAGACACTGGGGAGCCGGATGTAGGACATGATGTTTGGCCTTATATATTACTGTACATGTAAATTATTTGAGCATTTAGACCAGTATTTACTTTATAATTTATCAAAGCCAAGAACAAAAGTGTCTGTCTTGAATCTTGAAGCTTATATTTACATGAACATCTATATTATTGTTACACTCATCCTGCACACTTGTAATCGACTAAAACAACTGCAGATGAAGTGTGTATACATTAGAGATAGACTGATATTGGGACAATAGTACAGACCGATAATTAGTTTTTTACCGATCTGCAAGTTCAGAAATAGATACAAAGGTTTATATGAACAGCTTAATAACATTTTACTTAAATGACATAATTTGGGGAAAATGATCAACATTGTCCTAAAAAATATCAGCAGAATTTATCAACCAAATAAAATTGGTTAAAAAAAAATTGGTATTGGCGCATTTATCGATCTCTAATACACATTAATGACAGTGTTTTCTCCTCTTTTTTCTCCTTTTGACCTTTTGTATACAGCTGAGATATATTTGTATTACTCTGTTTCTATCATTTATTTTGACTTGTACATTTACATTTATATAATTATGCCTTATTTTACTCCAGTCTCTTCATATATATATATTTTTTCTCTTTGTTATTATATTATATTGTGATGTGTGAGCTACTGTGTCCAAACAATTTCCCTTGTGGATCAATAAAGTTTAAGTTTAAGTCAAAAAAAAAAATTTAAAAATCTGGAAATCTGGACTGCAGACACTAAGCCTGAAGTAGGACATCATGCTTGGCTTTATATCTTGTGGATAGAAAGCAGCTGTATCCAAACATATCTGAGCCTTACTGCACCTGTAATTTATTTGAGCAGGTTTTGGTTCATTTAGACGAGTATTTACTTACTATATAACCAGTGTTGGGAAGGTTACTTTTAAAATGTATTCCCCTACAGATTACAGATTACATACCCCAAAATGTAGTTTGTAACGGAATCCATTAAATTACTTAAAGTGAGTAACGTAATCTGAATACTTTGGATTACTTGATTTGCTGTAGAGAAGCAAAGACTAGGATATCGTAACATAAGATGTTTTGTCTGCTAAAAGAAAATAAAAAGATGTTAAATCCTGTTTTAGACCTGGTTTAGTCCCGGTTTAGTCCTGGTTTAGACCTGTTTTAGATCTGGTTTAGACCTAGTTTAGACCTGATTTTAGTCCTGGTTTAGACCTGGTTTAGATCTAGTTTAGACCTGATTTTAGTCCTGGTTTAGACCTGGTTTAGATCTAGTTTAGATCTAGTTTAGACCTGGTTTTAGTCCTGGTTTAGACCTGGTTTAGATCTAGTTGAGATCTAGTTTAGACCTGGTTTTAGTCCTGGTTTAGACCTGGTTTAGATCTAGAGATCTAGTTTAGACCTGGTTTTAGTCCTGGTTTAGACCTGGTTTAGATCTAGTTGAGATCTAGTTTAGACCTGGTTTTAGTCCTGGTTTAGATCTAGTTTAGACCTGGTATAGTTTTTGGCTATGAGTGGCCCAAAATGTGAAAACAGGAAAATACCTCTGTGTAATTCATTTATTTAAACAAAGTAACTGTAATCTAATTACCACTCACTGAAACAGTAACTGTAACCGAATACAGTTACTCATAATTTGTACTCTGATTACATAACTCTGGTACATGTAATCTGTTACTCCCCAACACTGTATATAACTGTACTTTCTTGTGATATTAACATGACTACAAAGCTTTCATAAAAGTTTGTAGTAAAAAGGCCTTGGAGGGAGCTTGTTAAGTAAATATAAATGACATAATTTGGGGAAAATTTTCAGAATTGTCCCTACATATCAGCCCAGAAAATACTGAGTTTATGGGTCATTGGCTGCAATCAGTATCGGTATCGGCCATGGGAAAAAGACATATCGGTCTTATTTGGGACGGACGCTTTTGTTTATCGAGCAGGTCAAACATGGAACACAGAGCAGCTCATCTACGAGAACTTTCAACACCGCAGCATTTTCTAAAGCTTTAAATCACTGGTTGTGCAGTGCAGTGGTCAAATATGTCGCCATGTTTAACCAAATAATTTTTTTTTTATATTGATGGGTTGTTTTGTTGAACTCTTTAACTCTTGACAAACTTCAAATGAACAGTTTGAAATCAACTGCATGTACAATGAGTGTGCAGTGAGTGTGTTTATGTAGAATGAGTTTGTTGTGTGTACAGTGTGTGTGCTGGTGTTGTGTACTTTTGTGTGCTTGTTGTTGTACTTTTCCCTGTTCTGTAGAGGATTTCACATCGACCTGCCGAGGGACTGAAGATGGAAATTAGCCACGTCAGTTATAATCTTTCATTAATATGTGCTGTTCCTTTATAAATAAATCAAAATGAGAAAAATGATTTATTTGAGCAGGTTTTGGTTCATTTAGACCAGTATTTGCTTACTTTAAAATCGTTATCGGTCTGGAAAAAAAGACATATCGGTCTGTCTAATGCACATCAATGACTGTAGACACTAAATAGATGGGAAGGTCAGGACATTATGTTTGGCCTTGTATATTGTGGATAAAGCAGTTGTATCCAGATATATCTGAGACATACTGTACATTTTATTTATTTATTTGAGCAGGTTTTGGTTCATTTAGACCAGTATTTACATACTTTAAAACTATATAACTGTATTTACTTGCTATATTATCACATTAATATTAAGAGAAAGCTGCCTCAGTCATGACTACAGTTTTCTTAAAGGTTTGTTGTAAAAAAAAAAAAAAAAAAAAAAAAGGCCTTGGGGGGAGCTGGTTAAGTAAATATAAATTAGGTCATTTGGGGAATCATGGGCCATTGGCTGTTCCCTGTTCTAAACAGTCAGTATCAGTATCGGCCATGGAAAAAAGACATATTGGTCTCTCTCATACACATCAGTGACTGCACACATTAAATCAACTGGAAGATCTGACATAGGACATTATGTTTGGCCTTGTATATTGTGGATAGAGCAGTTGTATCCAGATATATCTGAGACGTACTGTACATTTTATTTATTTATTTGAGCAGGTTTTTGTTCATTTAGACCAGTATTTAAATACTTTAACCCTCTCAGGCTCAAATTAATTTTTAGCATCAGGAAAAATCTGATATTTGGGGAAAATTATCATATGGGGTAGTAATATACAATCCTGACTTTTTTATCCTTTGTGAACAAAAAAAGCATTTTGCACTTCTGGCAGGCCGTTTGCGTGCAGTCATTCTTGCACAGTCTGCATCATCCATGTTTATCAGCATGGATGGGAGAAAAGGCTCCTGAGTAAAAAAAGCTCATAAAATATGGATGTGGAGTAAGTAGGTAATTGGAATTTAGCTGTTGCAAATCTGCAACGCCTGCCTGGAGAGGGTTAAAACTATATAACTGTACTTACTTGCTATATTATCACATTAATATTAAGAGAAAGCAGCTTGAATCATGGCTACAGTTTTCTTAAAGGTTTGTGGTAAAAAAATAAATAAATAAATAAATAAATAAAAAAACGGTCTTGGGGGAGCTTGTTAAGTTAATATAAATTACACAATTTAGGGAAAATTATCAAAATTGTCCCTACATATTGGCCTAAAAATATTGAGTTTATGAGCCATTGGCTGCTCCCTGTTCTAAACAGTCAGTGTTGGTATCGGCCATGGAAAAAAGACATATCGGTCTCTCTAATACACATAACTACAGCTGAGACTTACGATATATATCATTTATTTGAGCAGGTTATGGTTGATTTAGACAAGTATTTACTTACTACTGTATAACTGTATTTACTTGCTATATTTTCACATTAACATGAAGAGACAGCTGCCCAAAATGTAAAAAAGGTCTTGGGGAGGTTGGTAAGTAAATATAAATTACACAATTTGGGGAAAATGGTCAAATTTTCTAAATTGTCCCTACATATTGGCTCAAAAATATTGAGTTTATGGGCCATCGGCTGTATCAGTATAGACCATGGGGAAGAGACATATCGGTCTCTCTAATTCACATCCATGACTGTAGACGCTAAATAGAGGGGAAATCCTGAAGTAGGACATTATGTTTGGCCTTGTATATTGTGGATAAAGCAGTTGTATCCAGACATATCTGAGACATACGCTATATTATCACATTAATGTTAAGATGAACATGATTACACACCTTTCTTAAAGGTATGGGGTAAAAAAAATAAAAATAAAATAAAAGTCTTGGGGGCAGCTTGTTAAGTAAATATAAATTACACAATTTGGGGAAAATTTTCAAAATTGTCCCTACATTTCAGCCCAAAAAATATTGAGTTTATGGGCCACTGGCTGCTCTCTGTTCTAAACATTCAGCACTGGCCATGGAAAAAAAAACACATATCAGTAAACATCCATGACTGCACCTAAGACTAAACAGACTGCGAAGTCTGAAGTAGGACATTATGCTTGGCCTTGTATATTGTGGATAAAGCAGTTGTATTCAGACATATCTGAGAATTAATGTACATTTAATTTATTTATTTGAGCAGGTTTTGGTTCATTTAAACCAGTATTTACTTACTTTAAAACTGTACTGTTCAGTTATATAGTTAGTTATAATTTGGGGAAAATGATCAAAATTGGCCCTGCATAAATACTGGCCCAAAAATATTGAGTTTAGCAGCGATTGGTATCTGTATCAGTCATGGAAAAAAGACTCATCACTCTCTCTAATGCACATCCATGACTGCAGACACTAAATAAAGTGTAAAGCCTGAAGTCGGACATTACACTCAGTCGTGTATACTGTGGATGGAAAGCAGCTAGGTCCAGACATATGTGAGACTTACAGTCCGGCTCCAGCAGGTGTTTTTTTCCTTCACTGCCAAGTACAGTAATCTCAGCCTCTCCTCAAGTGTCCTTCAAGTATGCAGCGGGAAGACAAACGGCTGGCTCCTCTCACAGTGGGTGGCATCCCAGCAGACCCCGCAGACCCTCCACCTGGAAACAAAATCATTTCAGCCTATTCGGTTACTACATTCGAGATGTCTTTTATTGAACGCACAAATCTGAAGACATCGGCGAGGAAGCGGGCTGTAAATAGCCAGGAGAAGGAAAAGTCCCCACTGTTCACTTTATTCACTGTTGAATTTATGGCGGGTTAATGAAACGGAAATAACATCAGCATCAGGAGTGGTCATCACATTTAATATATCGTACATTAACTTAACTGTGTGAGTGAGAGGGGGAAACAGACACACTCGCACACTCTTTTATGGGGCCCATAACTCTTTAACGCCCAGAAGAAGCTGCAAGTATTAAGCTAAAGCTGCAGGCCAAATCTCACCACACAGGAGCCATTTGAAACACTTTAGCTGGGAATTGATACCCTGTGAATGATTCGAAAGTTCTTTATTTTTCGTCCTCCCTTTGGTGATAATTCATAGTTTGATATAAATATTGTAGGTGGTACGCTGCAGGACGCTCGACTTTTCCTCTACAAGTCTGACTGAGCGCGGACCTGTATGAAGTGTACTTTACTTTACCTGCTGTGTTTCTCCGAGCGGGTGGCCCTCTCCTGCACGGGACATGCGGTGTGTCCTGGCCGGGCCCCTCCTGCACTCGCCCCTGCTCTGTGAGATGGAGGAGTACAGCGCCCTCTTGTGTCTCCCGTTCGTACTGACAGTGGTAAAAAGCTTCTCCTGTGGAAATAGGCCTCATATTTACAACAATATACAATATACAATATACAATATACAATAGGGAAACAAACTGTAGGCAATAGTCACTGTTGGGAAGGTGACTTTTAAAATGTATTCCCCTACAGATTACAGATTAAATAACCCAAAATGTAGTTTGTAATCCATTAAATTACTTAAAGTGAGTAACGTAATCTGAATACTTTGGATTACTTGATTTGCTGTAGAGAAGCAAAGATGAGGAAATCTTCTCATAAGATGTTTAGACTTTACTGAACCGTATTAAAAATATTATTGATAGAAGAGGAGACACATCCATGCAGCATGATTTAGTCCTGTTTTAGTCCTGTTTTAGTCCTGTTTTAGTCCTGGTTTAGTCCTGGTTTAGTCCTGGTTTAGTCCTGGTTTTAGACCGATTTTAGACCTGGTTTAGACCTGGTTTAGATCTCATTTAGATCTAGTTTAGACCTGCTTTTAGTCCTTTTTTATTCCTATTTTAGTCCTGTTTTAGTCCTGGTTTAGTTCTGGTTTAGTCCTGGTTTAGTTCTGGTTTAGACCTGGTTTAGACCTGGTTTTAGTCCTGGTTTTAGACCTGGTTTAGACCTGGTTGAGATCTAGTTTAGACCTGGTTTAGTTTCTGGGAATGAGTGGAATTACGTGTAATCCATTTATTTCAACAAAGTAACTGTAATCCAATCACCACTCACTGAAACAGTAACTGTAACCGAATACAGTTACTCATAATTTGTACTCTGATTACGTAACTCCAGTACATGTAATCTGTTACTTCTCAACAGTGGCAATAGTAGAGTGACCAGGCTTCTCTATTTATCCAGAACAGACCCAGTGTTGAAACCTGTGTCCCCTGTCCCAGCAGATTTATCCAAAACCATTATTTTGTCCCAACAAAACAAGAAATGTCCCAATTTGTGACCAACCTGATCCCCACTAACAGTAAAGGGGCCAATATATTATCATTTGTTTAGCTAAAATTCAGAAAACTGTGCTGGAAAATGACTATGAGGCAAAAACAAAAAAAAAGCAAAACAGAAGTCCCTCAGATTACATAGTGACCCACAAATGAGTCGAGAATGGACAATGTTAGGCATGTTTATTAATACCAACCATCCCAACCTGATGTGACCCAGTTTTGAGTTTTGAAAATCTGGTCACCCTAGAGACCAGTGTTTCCCAACCTTTTTTCTGGGGACCCATATTTTAAAAGTCACAAAGTTTCCCGACCCAAGTCAATAGATATTACTTGTAAATCACAAAATAATTTGACCATTATTGAACATTATTGAACATTAATAAGGATATTTTATTGTTGACTGAGTGAACAATTAGTATTCCTCAAGTTTAAACAATGAAAAACAGTCAAAGGATCCATAAGTCGCCTATTTGCACATTAAATGTAGCCCGTTTCTTTTCCTTTTCAACATTCAATTGAAGCAGCAATACTGGAACAAATTAGTCAATAAAATAATTACAAAAAGATTAGAAATGATACAAAACATGTCTTAACATTTCAACATTTCTAATGAAATAGGTGGGCCTGTCTGTGTTTATGTTGCGTGAGCGCAGCAGCAGATCAGACATATAGGCAGAACTGCGTATTGCAGACCAACATGCAATTCGTGACAAGGTGACCCAAAAAAAATCTCTTGTGATCCACCTTAGGGTAGGGACCCAGTCTTTGGGAAACAATGCCCCAGGCAATAGGCTATAGCAACCCTAAACTAGTAGCTAAGGCCAGGCAAGCAATGTATCCCTGCTTCATATGCCAATGAGCTATTCTTGAATTATATACATTATTTTTTTTTAAGTACAACTACAGTTTTCTAGATTATGATGGGTCACTGGTCTTACAGGATCGCCCCTGCCAGTCTACTCCTGCACAATTGAATATTAACCTCATTACCCTGAGTGAATGTTTTACACTTTACTTCAGCTAAACTTAGGGTGACCAAATATCTATTTACCCGGGACAGTACCAGTTTTGAGCTGTGTCCCCTGTCCCAGTAGACTTATCCAAAACCTGTGACTGTCTCAGTTTTATATAAGAAATGTCCCAGGTGTCCATATTTTTAACCAATTTGATCTAAACTAGGATAAAACTAAGTTTAAACCAGGACTATATCAACTAAGGACTAAAACAAAACTATCACAAATTTTTGACTAATCTATCCCTGCAGTAATGACTAACACAAGAATCCACAATGTTACATGCTCTTTTCACAATTGTATTCTTTCCAAACATCCCAACCAGGGTGTGTCCCAGTTTAGAATTTTGAAAATCTGGTCACCCAAATTAAACTAGGCTGTACACCCCTGAGCTTCATCAGCACTAGCCTACTGCCTATGACTACAGAGTTGCTTTGTGGCCATTAGCCTTTAGCCAGTTGGTGCTTTATAAATTAAGAGGAATATTTGGTCTAATAAATGTAGCCTCCTAAAAGCCTAATAAACATGGAAGTTGTAAAGTAAAGCAAAAGGGTGTAGACACAGGGCAGAGTGCAGATGGGATGCAGCCTGCCCACCGCCAGACATGGATCCATAAAAGTTCTATTCATCTAGAGCACCATATATATATGTATATATACAGTCTATAGTAGAGTAGACTTTTATATATACAGTCCATGGTAGAGTAGAGACCCCTGTCCCAGCTCCACTTATAGCCTACATTTATTCACTGATGCCACATATTAAAAGTGTGATTTACATACACGATCATATTCTTCTTTCTTGCAAAGGTGCACGTGTGCGCATGCGTGTGTGCGCATGTGTGTTCCTACTGAAACATAAAAGTAAAATGGTAGAAAGGTCTCCAATAGTCTGGTGAAATTGTCTGTCTAAATGAAATGTCAGATTGCAGGTTGTTGACTTTATTATGGCTGAGTGGCTAACACACACACGTGCCTGATAGTAAGAAAGTTCCAAGTTCAATTCGAGCGTCGCCCAAGCATTTGTATGTTTTTCCTCATGTCCGTCTGAGTGGGTTTCTTGACCAAGCGAAGCCTAGGCCCAGATTTGTATTTCGGTCGCTGAGCGTGACACTGTGGCACCCGCTGCTCCTGACGGGTGCCCCAGTGGCCTTGAAGGATGGGAGCAAAAATGAACTCTTTAACCTTTAACCTTTTTTCTTTCATAACTTAAGAGAACTTAATAAGAGAAACGAGTAGGTCGCATGATGATCAGTACAAAACACATTTTTGTTCTTTGTGTCATTGCTACAACTTTATTGAAAAAATACTTTTCCTTTAATGTGGTCTGCACAGCATGAAAACACTGAATACAAGATGAAACCAATAATTCAGCAGGAAACACAAATGAAGCTCTGCTCCTAAACAGCCCATGGAAACAAACAGGAACTTTTGTCTTTAGTCTTTGGTTTAACTTTAACATAGGCTGTTCATATCCAAACAATAAAATTTAGAAGCAACATGAGGCCATGGCAGAAGCAGTTGTAGCTACTAGAGTGAGTATTTCTACTAAAATAATCTAACCAAACTCTGTTAGGTCTATAAAAATAGCATCAAAATGTCACAAAAATAAAAATAAGAAACTCTAATGAAGCAAAATGAGTTTGACATGATCAAGTGAAAAAATAACTGCTCCACATTTGAATCACTGACACGTTAACAATATAAACTCAAGTCTGCCATAAAACAAAAAGAACCCAGACTTTCCTGGTGCTCTGATGGCGACAGAGGTCCACACAGTCCTTTTATCACAACTCTGTTCTTCACTAAAGTTTGTTCCATGTTGTTCAGAACAGTGGGTCCATCCTGCAGACTCAAGTGGAATAGTAACAGAAAACTCTCCCTAAACAAGAGGAGAAGCTAAGTTTAGTAACTAGCAACAAGCCAAAAGAAAGACTATCTGCAACACTTCTAAAGTGCACTAGAACAGAATACACTGGAGCTGCAGTGGCCTGGCTGCTCTAAAGGGTCTGCATATAGAAATATACTTCTTACAGCACATTTACAAGGCTAAATAACATGCTAAATATTAGCTGTTCAACTTGAGTTATTATCTTGAAAAAGAAAGTGGCCGCACACTATGTACAGAAGAGTAGAGTAGGTAGATAATATAGAATTACACTCAGGTTAGATGTTTAACATATGCACAGTCCAATCTGACAAAGCTACAAAAATAAACGAGTCGATTATTATTGGCCCTCCAAACCCTCTAACAGTGTAAATATGAACGACACTGCTCCATGTGCACTCTTCTCCCATCTCCCTCATATAAAGGTTCGATCATTTGTAGAATTAGAATAAGGCCAATGTAGCTCTATATGGGACCAGATTTAAGGCACACTATTACATTACATTCAGACTCATTGAAGACCAAACCAACTGTACAATGAACTCTCCTCTTCATCGTACACTGATTACATCATTATTCTGTTCTTAGTGGCATATGGCGGGTGCTCAAAGACATTCAAAGAGATTTTCTTTAAAAATATCATTCCTGGTTTCTCAACATTGTGACTTTTGTTACATCAGCTCAACCCAAAGCAATAAATAAACCCACCAAAGAGTTTTAGAGTGTACAAATATACTGTGCTTTTGTCATATCAGTCCAGTCTCAGGTAGGTTTCACACAGAAGGCATGTCTTCATGTTCGGTTCTGTTTATGCTGAAGCTCTGTTGGCACATTGTACAAAGTAAACCAAAGTGTGCTGCAAGCAGCAGGGGTGAGATGGGGGTGTGAGAGAGTGAGAGAGAGTGAGTGAGTGAGAGTGAGAGTGAGAGTGAGAGTGAGAGAGAGAGAGGAGTGAGAGAGAGAGAGGAGGAGGAGGAGGTGAGGAGGTGGTGGGGGGGCGTGATCAGCTGCTGGGGCCAAATCTCCTCATGTAGGCCCCACAGGACGAGCAGTAGGGCCTCATGGGCTCTGCACACATGTGTCTGCACAGAGAGCACAGCTGAGAGCTCCTGTGCACGGGGAGGTCAGTCCTGTGGAGAGGCTGATGGAGGCGAGGGGGCGGGGCATGGCGGGCGTCATGGCGGACATCGCGGCGCCAGTCGTTGTCAGGTGGCACGTCCAGGCGGCGGGGCTGGGGTGCGCCTTCTCTTTGGGAGTAGTGGGGCTGTTGGAGCTGAGCAGTTCCGTTCACTGTACCATTAAACGAGGCTTGTCTGCAGTGAGAGGTGTGTGAGCGTGGAGCATGGCCTAGGGTGGCGTACATTCCCTGTGGAGCCATAGACACAGGCCCAGGGCTGGAGCCAGGGCTGGAACCAGTCCTGGGTCTGCACAGGGACAGAGTGGGGGAGGGAGGAGGTCTCCGCGGGGCCCGGGGCAGTGTGCCGTAGTTCAGCGCGACACTGTGAAGGCTTTCACCTGGGACAGTCTGGTACCGGTCAGACACAGCCAAAAACAACTTCTGCTGCAGAGACGCTCCTGAAGAAAGACAAAATATGTGTTCAAGAAGAACTGCACAATAGCAAATAACAAAGAGTAAATATAGACTCACTACCAGCTACAGATTTGTGCAATATCAGGCATTAATAGAAGGTACCTCCACTATATGTGTGCTGTTTAAATGGTTTCAGGCTCTTGAAACCACAAGAACTTTGATTTACTGTTTACTGATAACTACTGAGGTGGCACATTGATAGGATTTTTTCTTACAAGTTACAGGTTAGATCCGTGGAGACCCTGCCTTGCCATTAATTAAATAAATGAAAAATAGACGTTAGAAATAGATGTTTTATTGCCAAACTGTAGAATATTTCAGGCTAAGCTACAAAGATGCAAACATCATTTCTGAGTCTAATTTCTTATTTCACTCTATATATTTGTATTTAACCCAGTGTTGCTGAGTCATTTGTTTAGTTCCACGCTCCATAAAACACAGAACTACTGGACTCATTACCATCCACTGCAGTAAACCCCAAGTATTAAAAGTTGGCTACAAAAGTGTGATTCGACATCTTTGGCAATGGGATGAGTTTGAGTGTGATTTATAGCAGAGCCACACAACACCATGAATGAAGCAAAAACTGAGCTTATCTTCATCATCTCTGGCGATGATGTTTTTTTTGGAGGAGATGGAGGGTGGGTTACCTGAGGCGGGGTTCCGTGATGGCTGCGTGTGTGGGTGCGGTGGAGGGTACTGGTGCTCTCTGGGCTGGTGATGGTGGTGGAGGTGATGGGGGTGAGGGGGGTGAGGGGGCAGGTGCAGTGAGGGGTTGGTGGTGAAGGGGGTGGAGGAGGCACTGGGGCGACGGGGCAGGGTGGAGGAGGACATGACCTGCCTGGGAGGGGGCCTGGACATTGGAGGGTCCTTTGAGTGGCGGGGAAGAGATACACAAACAAAAGTGATGAATGAAATGCATACAAAGTAAGAAAAAAAACAAAAAATCACAAACATAATAGCACAGAAATGGTTACAGATTTATGAAAAATACTGACTAGTAGTGAACTAGTAGTGAAACTCGAAAATGAGAAGTCGAGACATCTCAAAGGACTTATCCTCCAAATACATTCAAATTCAAATACAAAGATACTCATTTGAGCAGGTATGGGCACTAAAAAAGTCAAATTCACTTGTGATTTTGACTTGATTTCAATTAATCTTGCAGCCTTAAAGGTGCATTGTGTGACTTTTCTGGTGAAGGGTCCATCAAATACTTTTCTTGGTGGAGATGTTATTGCTTTGTCTGGAATTTTTCACGGTATGGCATTAAACCTTTCTATTTTCATACAGACCAAACAAGACTAAGTTACAGGTCAGATCTGAGGAGAGGCGACCCCGCTCACAGTCAGAGTGTCTGTTTTTCTACATATTTTTGAGCTATAAAACCACCTGTAACTGAATAAACATAAGGTAGATCTGTTTAATGTCTGTGGAACATTCCAGGCAGAGCAATGACATATCCATAGAAAAAACAAGCAGGTCAAAGACCCCCAACCAAAAAGTTAAAAATGCACATTTAATACAGAAGTTTTGTAAAGGTGCACTATGTACTAGGGATGTAACGATACCCAAATCTCTCTGTACGATATTTTCACGGTATTCCATCTCACGGTACAATATTTATTGCGATATTTAGTAAGACTAATACAACTGTGAATAATACTTTTTCTTTGTAAAATGCCCTCACAAGCCCTTGGTTCTGTCATAATCCAAATAACTTACACTTAAAAGTACTTATATAACAGTTATTTCTTCATGTAGTCTGCTTTGAAAGAGTAAAGGATCATGGTCTATGTAGTTCTCTCTGCTTTTTAGCTATTGCTGCATCATAATTACTCATTTAAGCAAAGAGATTTATAATATATTCGATATACTGTGATGGCATTCAAATATTATTGTGAGACCTTTCACGATACAATCTCATGATATTTCAGTTATTGTTACATTCCTACTTTGTACTTTTTCTGATAAGAGTCGAGCACCTGGTTGTGTCCATGGAGATATGTTAGGGAGATAACTGCATCACAGTATGGCATTAAACCTGATTATTATTTCATTACAGGTGTTTTTTAAAATAAATAACTAGCTTGAAAAATATGTATTGTACTCTAAGCGGATCCACCTCTCCACAAATCGGGTCTGTAAATTACCTTGGTGCTTCTCTCCATGGAAACAGATTAATATCATACCGTGAAAAATTCCAACCAAAGCAACAGACAGACCCTCCATCCGGAAAGTTACACAGTGCACCTTTAACAGCAGGTTACAGCTCGCTCTGTTTTCATCAATCATGTATTATTTGAACGTTGAAAAATATCGAGCGGAGACTCTGACTTTGCAGTGAATCCACAGGCTGAATTCTTCCCATCGGATGAAAACGCCAATATGAGACTGTTTCTGTCAGTAGCGATGATGCGGCCGGCGCCAGGGTTAAAAGCCTAATGGAGGAGCTAAATCATGTATCAATGTTTAATGTGCAGCCCTGGGGTATATCCTGAGGGCTGAATCCATGATGGCTCCGCTCACAGCTCCACACAGGAGACGGAGAGAAACAGTCTGTCTCTGCACCGGGCCTCATGCTGTTCTGATGATCTGAGCACTGACAGGCTAGGCTCACGAGATCACACAGACACATTTGGAATACACTATACTACTTTGTTTTTTTTTTAACACCTGCATATTTGCTTTAAAGGTGCGCTATGTAACTTTTTGGCTGAGGGTCTGTCACCTGCTTGTTCTGTCATTCTGTCATTGCTCTGCCTGGAATCTTCCACAGTATGACAGCCTTACATTTATCTACCTTACATCTACCTCACATTTATTCAATTACAGGTGGCTTTATAGCTCAAAACTACAGAGAAAAACGTGCATTCTGAATGTGATCAGCAGGGCTGCCTCTGCACAGATATAAGCTGTAACTTGGTCTGGTTCGGTCTCTATGTTGAAAGAAAGGTTTGCTGCCATACTGTGAAACATTCTAGACAAAGCAGTAACATTTGATGGGCTCTCCACCAGAAAAGTTACACAGTGCACCTTTAAGTATAGAGCTTAGTATGGTTATTTGTTATAACTAGTCTACAGCATTGTTATTGTATGGTTGTTTTCACACAACTTTCAACAGCACGGTAGGTTATTTTTAGCCTAAAACCTGCATATGGTCAATAGTTTGCTTATATCTAGTACCGAGTGTTTAAACTGAATATGCTGTGAGGACACATGTTTACATAACAGTAATATTTTCCACAAATCGACATTTGTAAGGGGCAAGGTCAAGTAAAAGATAAAGTACACTGCAGTGTTGATAGCAAACGCAAGGGGGCAGTGTAATGCAAAATTTATGAAGGGACGTTAAAGAGTCTTAATATAGAAAGTCTAATATAGTGGTACGAAAGAAGCACCTATGAAAAGACAGGACCAAGCAGTATCTATACACAGTATCTGTATACAGTATGTGTATAATATATGTGTATACTATGTGTGTACAGAGAGTGAGTGGGACTTACAGAAGGGTGAGACGGGAGTGTTTGGGAGCGTGACCCGATGACCGACCCGCTCAGACTGCGGGCGAGTCTTCTCATGTTGTCTGCGCTGTAGCTTTCATCCTCACCTGACACCTGCAACAACAAAAACATGAGTTTCCAAAGTGTTAGACTGTAGGCTCTGGCAACTGGTCTCACTCTATGGCACATTAACTGAGTAAGAGTACAATTACTTATTGCGTAACTACAGTATTCCTTTATTATCACAAGAATTCAACTGGAAGGATAGTTTAGACATTTTGATCATTTAATTAGAACACCAAAATAACTGGTCTACTTAAAATGTGATATTTCAAAAACACTGTGTACCTTGTGCACAGGAGGAACAGGAGTTCTGTAGGCATATTTTTCAATCTCTGCAGTGGGTGTTTTGGACCGTCCAGACCCTGATGGGATCCGTCTAGCACCTGCAGGAACATGGGGAGCATTGGTCACAGCGTTATTACATAAACGGTGACGGAGGTCAGACTAAAAGCATATAGCAGTACCTGTCCTGTTACTAGGCTGCTGAGGAGCAGCCCCATAGTGGTTCCTGTCCACAGGGGGCGCTCTCAGGCTGGCCTGGTACAGACAGTCCAACTCTGACAGCTCCTCTGCAGCCTCTGCTCCGATCTTCTTCTCTGCTGCACTCATGGCGCCGTAATATCTGTTGACGTTCTCTGCCCAGCGCTCCACTGGCAAAGCTGCTGCTCTGTAGTCATGAGAGGAGGGAGTTGTGAAGGTCTGAGGGGGTCGAGCGGCAGGGGGGGTACAGGGGGGCATGGTACCAGAGGAGGAAGGGACAGAGGAGCTAAGAAGTGAATTTATATGAGAGTCGTCCGCCAGGCACGACCAGTTCCTCGTTGGATTGGTGGTGGGCAGGGCTCCAGTGGAATATGTTTGTGGTGAATGATTGTTGATCTGCTGCTGCATGCCGTTAGCATAGACCGGTGAGGGGGTCCTAGTGCAGGGCGTGGGCACAGGAGCAGGGGGTGTCCGGGCCCAGAGGGGAGGGGCAGTCTCCTCCTCCTCGTCCTGGTCCTTCGGCTCATAATTGTCCACACACAGAGCAGGGAGCGAGCGGCAGTTACTGAGAGGTTTTCCGAAGCGCGTGTATGACCCTGCGAGCTTCTCCTCTTCCTGTGGTACGTCTGGTGAAGGCCGAATAGTGGACACATCTTCAGGAAGAGCCGATTGGTCGAGACGTGGAGAAGGAGGCGGGTCCATCTTATCGTGACTGCTGATTGGCTCGTCTCCCTGTCCGTCTGTCAGAAGTACTTGGAACGGGACAGACTTTTCACTGCAAAAGAAGAGATTAGATAGAAGAAAGATGAGTCTGCATTAGGCTTGTAAGTACAGGAAATGACTAAGATCCTAATCGATACTAAAACTAGCACTAAAACTAGATAATCATTTGAGCAGGTACTAAAAAGTCACATTCACAGGACAGAAATGAACCTTTCCTGAATAGTTTTAGAATGATCTTGACCTATTATGATTTAATGTTGAAATCAAAATTTTAGTACCGTGACTACACAAGTTTAGATTCCTCTTGGTGGTATGAGGGTTGAGATGTTATTGCTTTGTCTGGAATGTTTCACAGTATGGCATTAAACCTTTATCATCATGGAGACCAAACCAGACCAAGTTACAGGTCAGATCTGTGGAGAGGTGACCACACTCTCAGTCAGAATGCCTGTTTTTCTAAGTAGTTTTGAGCTATAAAACAACCTATAATTGTAAAAATGTAAGATAAATGTAGGTCTGTTCAATGTCATATTGTGGAACGTTCTAAGCAAAGCAATGCCATATCCACAGAAACAAGAAGGTGACAGACCACCAGCTAAAAAGTTACACAGTGCACCTTTAAGGGGGTGTTTTCACTAATACTTGTACAGAAATGAGCTGTGTATGGATACTCAGTGTGCAGAGCCTTATGTCAGAGGCAGATGGTTAGATCACATGTGTGTTGTGAGTTCATTTCCTGGGGCGTGCTGACAGCTCCTTCACATGCTTCACACCTACAGTGAGTCAACAGCTCTTTACACCTCTGGGACTGTGCTCTGAGCCTCATGACTCAAACAGAACAAGCTCAAGGATTTGAAAATGAGTTAAACACTTTGTACTATTTTGTATTTGTATTTTGAAGGTAAATGATGCTGACTTTGACATACAATATGACAATTTCAGGTGTTAGATATATTTGGTTTAATAATTCTGCTTAAATGTGCACAGTATAATGTTTTTGGTTGGGGTCCGTCACCTGGATATGTCATTGCTCTGCATGAACTATTCCACAGTATGACATTAAAATAGCTTTACCTCACATTTATTCAATTACGGGTGGTTTAAGAGTTCAAAAATACCTACAAAAACAGACATTCTGACTGTGCGGGGATGCCTCTCTACTGATCTGACCTGTAACTTGGGCTGGTTTGGTCTGCATGATGATAGAAAGGTTTACTATCATGAGTGAAATATTTCAGACAAAGCAATAACATGTCCACTGAGAAAAGCAGATGACGCACCCTCCTCTTGAAAAGTTACACCATGCACCTTTAATGTGTTGTACAGTTTTCTTAAAGGTCAGACGATGATATCATGTGTGCTGGAATGAGGACTGCAGAACACTGGATACCTCTGTGTGCTCTACTGAGACTACAGCAGTACCTGTGCGTCTGGTGCTGAGGCTGGGGCTGCTCAGTACTGCTGCCTGCCTCTAAGTGGCGCTGTTGGAGTGTGATTCGCTGCTGCAGACCCCGGGCTCTCCTTATGCAGCGCTGGAGCCGAGTGTGAGCACTGGCCCCAGACTCAGCTGCTGCTGAGTGCAGTTTGGCTGCAGCCAAGCCACAAATCCACATCAAGAAAAGGTCCAAAACAACCAAACAAAAGAAAAGTATATGAGGAAAAAAACAGGATGAAGACATGCAAAAGTATAAGGTCAAAACAAGTAAAATTAAATGAACATGTATCTATCTATATGTGAGGCTATGACAGCCATTCAGACTAAAATGGAGTCTATGAGATGGTTAAATTAAATAAATGCACTGTAATGTTACAAAGTAAACCAAACACATTGAGAACTCATATTAATGCCATAAATAAAAAAATATTTAAATGGAAAAATAACTGATCAGAATTAAATAATTATGTATATTTAGAAATTATTGTATTGAAAAATAAATAGCACAGATTCGAGCAATGCATTTAAAAAAGTTGCAGCTGCCTGTGAAAAAAGAGTTACAGAGCAGCCTGATGGAGAGAATGTCTAAAAGGGCTTCGCTGAGCTTTACTCTGCTGCATATGTTGTGTAGTTGTTTTTCTCTTTGGGGCCAATGGGAGAATACTTACACACAGCTTCATTTACTGCAGTAAGAGCAGCTGCCACTTCTCCTGCCTGCTCCAGACACACAGACTGGTCCAACAGGAGCTCAGCTTCAGAAACACACCTTTCAAAGCGGTCTCCTTTACCTATTTACAAGTAAAGTATGGTATGGAAAGTTATAAGATACATTTATTACACAATATTACTTTTGAATCAGAATTCATCCTTTGAGAAGCCTTATAAATGTTCTATAAAATGTCTTTACTCAATAAAAATCTAATATCTACATTTCTAAAACTATTTTCCCAAATAGCTGTCTGTGTAATAATTTCTGGTGGTGGTGTTTGTGTGTATGCAGCCGCTCTACTGCAGGGTCAGACTGTCTTTTGTGAGCTTCTCTTTCATTCTGTTTGAATGAGGAACATTCCTGTTGTTCACAGTTTTGCAGTGTGGGCCCATACCCTGAATCTGCAGCTGGTCCAGGTCCAGGTACTTGCTGGGCCTGGGGTTAAAGCCCAGAGCGGCCTCCTTCTCCTTCTCCTGACGCCTCTGCTGCTCCTCCTCTCTGGCTCTTCTCAACACCTCGTCCTGCAGCTCATCCAGCTCACTACGGCCGGAGGAGGGCGCTACAACAGACACACATAAGAACCATGATTTTTTTTATGGCCAATATGATACCAGTTGTTTAAAACAGAAAGCAACTAACAACAGATAAGCACTGCCAATATTCTGGGCCAATATATAAGGGCCAATTTGGATGATTTACCCATCTATAAAAAAGTTGTGTCACATTATCTTTTTGCATGTTTACATAAAGCTATGTGAGTAGTTTTGTAGGCAGTAAACGGGCAAAACAAAATATCATCCCATGCTGGGGATTTAAAGCTAAAAGCTGACGCACTAAAAACTCCAAATATCGGCCCAATATATGAACACCCCACGCATTTAGTTCTATACAAGTCTTCCAGAATTCTACCTGTCCTGTTAGAAGAATTGATATCCTGCAGGAGCGCCCCACTGCTCTTTGACCGAGCGTTCTTCCACGAGGGTCCAGATGAGGAACAGGAGGACGGAGGCTTCTTTGTGCTACTTTCCCTGAAACACACAAAACAGTATGTATGTGCATGAATTGTGTGGTCCTCTATGTTCTTTATTGTTTTATTATTTTTAGTACTGCTTTATCTATTGATTTTATCAGTTTTATTCATTGATTTTATTATATTTTTTATCTATCCTTTTTATTATTTCCTTTTGTTCGGAACATAATTCTGCTGACTTTTTAGAGTTGAATATTTTGCATTGCTATGTGCAGCACTTTGGAAACTTTGGTCTTGTTTATAAAATGTTTTACACAAATAAAGCTGGATTGAATTGTAATTTTTTTTTTAGCATAAACAACTGTCACATTCTCCAACTGTGTTGACATCATTTTCACAAAACAAAACTGCTAGTCTATAGAAAATGTTTAGGCATTTACCTGTCTCCTGGGTTGAGGTCCAGGCTCACGGGACTGTTACTGTTCCTCTCACTGCTCTCATAGCCACTCTCCATGCGCTGGATAAGCCTGGGGGGAGGAGGAGGAGGGGGCAGGTCTGCACTCCCTCCCCTGTGCCCACTGATGTTGGGTAGAGTCCTGGATGAGCCTTGTTCTTGTGCTTGTTCCTCTGATGTAGCAGCTCCAGAGTCTTCGGACACAGAGGGTGCCAGAGGACTGTACCCAGCCTGTCTACGTCGAGTGAAGATGCTGTCTATATTCAGGGCCTCTCTCTTGGGTTTCCACGGGGGCCTGTATCTGCCAGTCCCCCCGGAGCAGCTGGACTTGGACTCACTGCTGGTGCTGTCTGCTTCCCAGTCCTGTCCCGTGGAGGAGGGGGAGGGGGCAGGTTTGCCAGAGGGGAGGTGGCTGTTGGTGGATGTGTGTGTTTCGGTTGAAATGGCGGCAGCAGGTAGAGAAGAAGAAGAGGAGGAGGAGAGAGAGCGGTTATGGATGATGTTGCTCATTGTTTCTTTAAAATCTCTCAGGCGACTGCTGGAGTATGAGAAGGACGAGGTGGGTTTGAGGCGAGGGCGGGGGACTTGCTGCTCCTTCAGAGTCTCTCCTGGAAATCATGAAGATAAGAGCAGTGATGAGGGTAAAGACAAACTGGCACCAAGACAATTAAACCAAACAATGCATGAGATGTACAAGAACACAGGAGACAGATATGAATGATACAAGCAAACTATATTTTATAACATTAACTTAAAGGTGCACTGCATAACATTTCTAGTGTAGGATCCATCACCTGCTTATCTCCATGGAAATGTTACTGTTTTGTCGAGAATGTTCCACAGTATAGATTAAACCTATTTATCACAAGGGAGACAAGCAGGTTACAGCCATAGACTGTATATATAAATGGACAAAGCTATCGTGCCAGCCTCTGTGTTCCAAATAGGAAGTTCGCATGCGGGTTTTTCTCTCTCTACTGACTGACAATGGAATATTGTGGCCCCTGCTGCTGTGAGCCGCATCATTTTGGTCTCAAAATGTTCATACTACCCGCTCTATATGATCCTGGTGTTTTTATTTCACTATTTTGTATGCAAATTAATTCCTATTCCTAATATAGACCTGGCTCCAAATTTGCTCCTATAAGTGCAAGTCTCGGTGAGCTTTATTTGACTGGAGCTGAACGTCATGAGTGCCGTCACACTCCCTCAGTCTACTTTTTTATACAGTCTATGGTTACAGCACCACACTGCATTACAGTTCAGATCTGTGAACAGTCACCCCTTTTAACAGATGGAGATATTGTATTTTTGAGCAATACAAACATCTAATGAATAAATGCTAGATGGATGTTTAAAGTCATAACATGGAACATTCCAGGAAAAGCAATAACATCTCCAAGGAGAAAAGTAGGTAGCAAACTCTCCACCACAAACGTTGAGCAGTGCACCTTTAACAATCAGAGCTTCACAATGTTTATTCATTTTGTTTGACCTTCTATTTCACCAGGAATGTCCCATTGTCTAGCAGCGTTTCAATGGGACTGACTGCAGCTGGCCTCATCACACAAATGAACGGGCTCAAATCCACATGGACACACTATGAATGGAGTTTAGACTAACTTCACACAAACATTGACTCAAATTAAAGAACTGTTCTACATGAGTAAGTTTTTAGCCTCCAAATCATAGACTGTATATATAAATGGACACAGTCATCACGTTCCAAATAGGAAGTGAGCATGGAGGTGCGTCTGGCTCCATTGACTCTGTTTCCAATTGACTTGACATCGAAAGATTGTCGCCCTCTCTCTGTACCTTCTGCTTTCTGGGGAAGGGTCCATCAAATGCTTTTCTAATGTTTCACAGTACGGTATTAATAATTTCAATCTTCATGGAAACCAAACTAGATCATTACAGGGCAGAATGCCTGTTTTTTGGGGTATTTTTGAGCAAAACCATCTGTAATTGAATAAATGTAAGGTAGAGCTGTTTAATGTCATACTGTAGAACATTCCAGGCAGAGCAATGACATCCATAGAAACAAGCCAGTGATGGACCCCCAACCAAAAAGTTGCATAGTGCACCTTTAAAATGTGTTTTTATTTTGCCATTTTGTCTGTAAATAAATTCCTACATCAAACTTCCTTAGTCCACTTCTTTATACAGTCTATGTTCCAAATCTACCCCGAGTGACCCCAGCGCTGCCTACCCTCACTGTGGTAACCGGCCAGAGAAGCTTCGTGGTCAGGTTTAGATCGCCACGGGCGGATAGAGCTCCGCCTCTTTTCGCCGTCTCCCTTCTTCAGAGAGTGCTGCTGCTCGCCGTCCGTCACGTGGCCTTGGCAACGACAAGTCATGGAACACACGTTTACACCGCCATGCAGCACCACACACATGTAATGACATGAGATGATACACTATGATCTGATATAACATTAGAAGACCTCGAATGCCTTAATATGGAAAACTATTTGTTTCATCAGATTTTTTATTTTAAACGCAGTGGAATTTTCCATTTAAAATGTTTTAATTCTGTTTAGCTGCTAAATATACATCAATTTCAAAATAAAAATGCAACAGTCAAAATTCAGAGTGTAAAATTTGCAGCAAAGATCTAATATGGCGTTTTCAGACCAATCACATTAGTCAGCATTTCCTGGTTGTAAGTTCGAATGCTTATGCCTCGCCAAAATTTTGCACTATAAATTTTAAACTCTGAATTTTGATTGTTTAATTTGAGGGCTTGAAAATATGTGCTCAATATTTAAAAGGTGATTTTTTTTAAGCACATTGAAAATGTATAATTAAAGGTGCAATGTGTAACTTTTCGATTATGGGACCGTCACCTGCTTGTTTCTGTATGTCATTGCTCTGCTTAGAATGTTTCACAGTATGACATTAAACAATTCTACCTTACATTTATTCAATTACAGGTGGTTTTATAGCTCAAAAATGCCTAGAATGTCTGAATGTGAGCAGGGTCACCTCTCCACAGATCTGACCTCTAAATAGGTCTGATTTAGTCTCCATGAAGATAGAAAGGTTTAATACCATACTGTGAAACATTCCACAAAAAGCAATAACATCTCCATGAAGAAAAGCATTCATGACAGATGCTCTATCAGCAAAGTTACACAATGCACCTTTAAAATGTCATCAACTGAAATTCAAAATAAAAACAAAAAGTCAAAATCTGATGAAACAAATTCTCTTCCATACTTCACACTCTGAGCTGAGGTCATACCTATGGTGTCCAAACTGCCGAAGGAAGAGCGCTCAGTGCAGATGACTGTTCCCTGGGAGTCTGAGGAGTAGTGACTGGCCAAGGACTCATGGTGCGAGTGGGAGGGCTGTCTGTACGTGTAGCTCTCAGTGGAAGAGTCTGTGCGAGTGTCACTGGAGATGGAAGGCTCTCGGCCTGATCACAAGACAAAACATCACCATCACATAACATTACTTCATTTACTACTTGAATTCACAATAATAAAGTAGGTTCAGGGGTCTGGTTTGATTTGTAAGACTGTTAGTAAGAGTAACTCAATTTCGTCAAAAGATCAAATCAGTATTTCACTTTGTTTTCATGCAGGATTAGTCCATCAATGCATGTCAACATTCCTGCAACTGAGTGAAATATAAGCAAGAAGTTGTTTTTCCTCTTGCACAGAACTACATTGGTGAGTCTTTTTTTCATTTAGACCTCTAGTCACATTTACATAAAGCTATTTTAAAGTCTGAAGCACAATTGCGGACAACATATATTTCACTTGTGTAGCATGCTGGCACAACAACAGCCACAACCACACTACTACATCTAGCAGTGCTGAGTGAAGCCAGGCTTGCCAGTCATAGTACTACCACTACGACTAATTGATACTTTGCAGCTGATGTCGACAACATTTCCTGGGGGTGTGAAGCTAACTGAAAGCACTACTCTGTTTGAAGCTCTGTTACTCAAGTTAGACTTTATTCTGGGCTTTGCTTTAACACATTCTGATCAGAAAGAGCTGACTTCGTTGGAACAACAACAGGTGAGATTTGTGCTGTCTCTCACACATAAAATTACGCTCACACTTTTTCAGTTAGCCACTCTGAGCTTTGTTGTTGAAAGCTGAACACCTAAACAAGACCATGAACACAAGATTCTGAAAACATGTTTAATTCAAATTTTCAATCCAGTTTTCAGACTATTTCACAACATTTTGTCTGCGTTTGCTCATGTGTACATTGCGTCACCATGCTAACTGTAATATTCCACCAATAGACCCCCCAACACCCCCAGCATGATGTCACTGCAAAGTATCAATACAAGCGCTAGTCCCGGTTTAGTTACCTGGAGGCGGGCTGTTGTGCTACTACTACGACTCCTAGCTGTGTTGTAGTTACCAGAGTCTTCGCTGTCGTAGCAGGACTTGGTGAAGGAGTGGAGCTCGTGGCGTGAGGGGACTTCCTGGGCAGATACTGGGGTCCCCCGGGGGTCAGCGTACAGCAGGAGGAGAGGCTGGTAGTGGCCCTTAATGCAACGCGATACAACGTCCTTCCACTTCGGACCAATCTGTAAGAATACAAGATATATTAGTGTGGTCACGATACTGAAATTTCAAAATTGATTTCGATGCTAAGGTAAGGAATAGACTCAATACTGATTCTGATATTACAATGATAATTACAAACTCTTTCTTTAGAAATTAGAAAGTGATATCCAACATTAAATCATAGTACTTTCGAGTCTTAAATCTGTGTAATCCCTCAGTGGTCCAAGTAGGTTCCATAGTCGTCCATGGGTGTTTACTAGTCTATGTGCTCTCATACTTATTCTACAGCTTAAGATCATTCTAAAGCTATTCAGGAGAGGTTCATTTCTGCCCTGTGAATGTGACTTTTTTAGTATTAATACCTGCTCAAATAAGGATCTAGTTTTGATCCTAGTTTTACTATCAATTACTATTAGTATTTTTGATACTTTTGACAACTGTAGTAGGTTAGGAATAACTGAGACCCTGAGAGTTCTAATACAGTTAAACAAAGGATATAAGGCGTATAACACAAAAGGCATTGTGATTTTTGTTTTGGCCTTATGTTGTCATGTTAAAAAACAGATAAAATGACTTTTAATTAGTTAATTGCAATTTGAATTGACATAGTTAGCAAATCATAAATGCAGCAATTTCTGAAGTACCATAATTTCCTCCTCTAACAACAAAATATCCTCTTAATCTGCATAAAAATCATTAACCCTGTAGTTTAGATCTGTACAAACATGTTCTGAAATGTGATTCTTGCATTAGTTTGTCAGTTCAGTTTTCAATACTTGACATGTTTAAAGGTGCACTGCACAACTTCTCTTGTGCACAGTCCACTACCTGCTTGTCTTCATGGAGTTGTTCTTGCTTTCCCTGGAATGTTCTATGGTACGACATTAAACATATCCATTTATTAATTACAGGTGTTTTTATCTCTCAAAAATGCAATCATTCCTTCTGTGAATGCGACTGTCCACAGACCTGGACTGTAATGTAGCGTAGTGCTGTAACCTGCTCGTCTCTCTTGTGATAGATAGATGGATAAATAGATAGGTTTAATCTATGCTATGGAACATTCTAGACAAACTAGTGGCGGATTCTCCACTAGAAATGTTACGCAGTGCACCTTTGAATAGAAACATAAATTGCAAATCTAATCGCAATGCTTGCCAGAAAAATCTCTGTTAGATATTTTCCAAACTCATTCGTTTTACCTTTAATATTAATTTCCTAGACATAAACAAGACAGACATTGAATAACTGCCATTAAAAACCAATATTTACAGTCATATTTCTTCCACCTACGTCATCTCTCAGCTCCAAACCACATGCTTCAACTGACGGATAAGCTGTCAGTTCAAATTAGGCTAATTGCACAGAGCCATTTTGTGGACCGAATAAAAACAAAAATAACATACCACAATCCTTTACCTTACATAACCCCAATGACGTCACACATTAACTGAATATTTCTGAACCAAAAGCCAAAAAAAAATTTCCACGAAATCCAAAAGCAGCTTCGTACTCCTCGTTTTTGTCCTGTCTCACCTCTGTCCCACCAAAAGTTGATATTCCAAAACCTTCTCCTTTTTGTCAATTCCACTTTGAGCTCTAGAAGCAATAGAAAGAAGTGTTCCCATAAGACCACACCACTCCCCACAGCACAGCCCCGTGTGTGTGCGTGCTGATTGAGCCCTGTGTCTAACGCATGTGTCAAAAGGGGAGGACAGAATGAGTGTGCATGAGCAAAAGTGTGCAAGCCCCGCCCACAGTTCCAGCTGATAAACAATGGAGGGATATCCTTGTTTTGACAGTAGCCCCGACCCACCGCTGCACTGATTTCATTGGAGCACAGTTCGGAGATGACAGCACTGAGAGAGAGAAGAATGCACTGAAGAAGAAGAGAGGAGAGGAAGGACAGAGAGGGAGGACTTTATGACACATCTACTCATTTCCTTTAGATGCCTTTAAGCAAAGATATGGGTGAGAAAGGAATGCTGACGTTATATATTTTTGCCTCTTTTAGTGCATTGATTATCAGCCATAAATCTCCAGCAAAGGCCAATATTTTGTTTGGCCCTACCAGTATATTAAACTCTGCAACTTTTCTGCTGAAATGATCCACAGTATGACATTAAGCTCTACCTTTTATTGATTAACTTACAGGTGGTTTTACAGCTCAAAAATATCTAGAAAAACAGACATTCAGAATGAATCTCCACAAATCTGAGCTGTAACTTGGTCTGGTTTGGTCTCCATGAAGATAGAAAGGTTTAATGTCATATTGTGGAACATTCCAGACAAAGTAAATAACATCTCCATGGAGAAAAGCATTTAACGAACCCTCCACCAGAAATGTTACTTTTAAATATGCATTCAAAATATATGCATAAAGCTTTATTTTAACACTTTAGTCCAAAGACGGAAATGCAAAAATGTGACTACACTGCACTCTGAACAGTTTGTAGTAAAAGAAAGTTTGTACAAAATTTCTATACGATAATTTGGGAAAAATTAGTTAAATCGACCCTTCATATCAGCTTAAAAATAGAGGTCATCATTTCCTTTAAACTCTAAATATCAGTATCGGTAATGGAAAACAAAAAATGTGCGTGGGTGTGGTCATTGTTTGGAATTTCATATGACCGCAGATTTCATTGGAGCACAGTTTGGAGATGACAGCGCTGAGAGAGAGAAGAATGCACTAAAGCTAAAGAGTGGGGAGAAAGACACCACTCATTCCAAAATACTATCTTTTACATCATTTATAGCTAGACGGAATATTTGCTTCTCTGGAAATCTGCTGCACTTCCTTTAATATCCCAGTGACTTTGTGATGTCTTAGGATTTCTTAAACTGGAAAGGATAATTTTGAACAAAAATGAGGTTTCTTTATGGAATACTGCAAATCATGAAAAACCCTGCCTTTAAAGTGACCCCACCTCTAGTTTCCTCTTCTCTTCTTTTCCCTTTCTCTCTCTCTCTTTACTTTTTATTAAATTTTATTATTATTATCATTTACTTGCTTGCCTTTATTTCATTTTTGATAATATTTGGATTTGAAGTTTACTATTAAGATGGTGGGTTTGAAAATAAGAAAAATGTAAAAGGAAAAAAGTATGATTTGTAAATCTTATGCAAATATATTGTGGTTCCTCAATAAAATATTTATATATAAAAAATTAAAAAGAGTGGAGAGGAAGGACAGAGAGGGAGGACAGCAGGATACATCTACTCATTTCCTTTATACGCCTTTTAGCCACAATACTAGTGAGAAAGGGCGTTTTTATTATCATGTGGAAAAACTAGAGCTACGTCAATATATCATTTAGTTGATATTTTCCTTTTTTAGTGTATCAGCGATTAGTCTTAAATCTCAAGCTGGGGCCAATATTTTGTTTGAAAAATACATGCATAAAGCTTTGTTTGAACATTTTTGTCTTAAGAGGGTACTGCAAAAATGTGACAACACTGGACTCTACACAATTTGTAGTATAGTGTTGTTTGTATTCAATAATTTGTGAAATCCTCTACATGTCGTCCCCAAAAAAACTTTACATATCAGCTCCCAAAAAATCTTGACATATCAGTCCTAAAAAAACTACATGTCGGCCCAAAAATATCAGCTGAGGTCATCGGTTCCTCTGGATTCTAAATAAAAGCACTGGCAACAGTCATGAAAAAACACAGTCCATCTGAATGAAAACTATTAAAAAGTGTGACCATTACTAGGATATTTTCATAAGACTAACAAATCCAAATAAGTGACTCAGCTCCCTCCCTGTTTCATTGGAAATCTGTAGGGGTTAAATCCTGTAACATCATGATGGCGTAACAGGGGTCAGAAAGTGTCATCAAAGTGCACCAAGTACCAAGACTGGAGTGGAGAGACAAGAGAAATATAAACTAAATCTTAGATGTAAACTTCTTCACTGGTGAAGTGATTCATTTCTTGAATTTTTATATAGTTTAAAGAGCCAACATTATGCCATTTACTGATCTGTGTTCTAATTTTGTTTCCTCAACAAAAACATATCTTGTTTTGTTTCATTCACAGATTTAACACACAAACTATGCATATTTAGGTTCTTCTCTCAAACTGAAAACACTCAGTTCCACCTTCTCATTTTATGTGGTAATACAGGAAGTGCTTCACTGTGTTTTTAAATACACCTTCACTAAAATAATTTGGATAATTTCAACTCTGGAATTGCCAGTCTCTCCTGAACTAAAGGTAAACGGAAGCAGTTAACTTAAAAAGCTTAATGACATCACAAGGTGGAACAGAGCATTTTGAGCTCTGGAGATAGATAGACTGATAATAAAGGCTCACTCAGACATGTGTGAATGAAACAAAACCCAACTCCAGGTATGTTTTTGAAGAGGTAACAAAATTCTAGCATGGCTTAAAGGTCATAAGAGTAAAATTTCCGTAATATGGGAGCTTTAAGAAAACAGCTTTCAGTGTATTTAGGTACAACTGAGATCTATCTATTCACACAAATACCTCTTTAACATGTGCGTCATCAAAGTACATCCATCTCCGAATCTTGGTTTGGAAGAAGAACGTGGAGTAGTGTTTCCCGTAGTAACACACCATGCCCACCAGGTAGAGCTCTGACTGCCGAGCCTTCTCCTCTGTCACTCTGTAAAACAACTGAAAGGCAAACTCCTGTCACAGCAATACTCACAGAGTACACCCCTGCTACATATAGGCTTTAAATCATGGACTGTATATATAAATGGACATAGCTAACCCGCTAGCCACGAAATGAAAATGAGAAACTTTTGGCTTCTCCAATTGACATGATTTCATAAAAAACTGTTGCCCCTCTCTCCATAACTGCTGCTGTCAGGCTCTTCATTTTGGTCTTAAAGAGTTCATATTAACCTGCTCTACATGATCCTTGTGTTTTTGTTTTGCTATTTTAATAATGCATTGATTCATACTAGGCAGTGTGAAGTGTCTTGCCTAAAAACACAACAGCAGTTTTTTTCCAATGGCGCCCCACTGTGGCACCAGATTTTCACAGCAGTCTCTCATCCAAGTACTAACCAGGTTCAGCCCTGCTGAGCTTCTGAAATCTGACGATATCATGTTTTGACAGGCAGGTTTGGCCACATTTAGTCTATAAATAATTTCCTATTCCTAATCTGGAACTTGGCTCCAAAGTTACCCCTATAACTGCAGCCTCATGAGCTTCATTTGACTGAAGCCAAACGCTGTGGGTGACATCACACTCCCTTAGTCCACTCTTTTTACAGCCTAAGCTTTTAATAAAAACTATGGCTGGGCCTTACATCTCCCAGACGTAGACATGTCCCCAGGGTGTGTATGACATCTTCAGCCAGGTCTGAGTGGTCAGAGTCCCACACCAGACCAATGGTGATGATCTCTGGACTGTTGAGGAGGACACGAGCCATACGGAGCTGCTGTCCACACTGACTCTGAGAGGGGAGAGGGCAGTGAGCACACGACACACTCACACAACATAAGGTTAGATCAGAGTTTTTCTAGTGAAGACAAACATGGCTCTTACAGGACAGTTGCGGAGGTCTCCCATGCTGGCATTTCTGAGCAGCTCTCCAAACATACTGGGAGTGGCTTTCTCTCTGGATTCCAACATCTTCACTGCTTGGTTACTATCAACATATAGAGAAACAGTTAAGATTGTATACAGATGAATAATATATTGGTTCTAGTATAAGTCGATAATATTTTATTTATATCTGATATTCTACACAGATGTTTTAGTTTTTTAGAGATGCCCCAGACTGTGTGTGCCAATGTGTCTGTCCCCGATTCTCTTCAGTGCATCAGATTTGTCTTTTTGAACAGACACATGAGTAAAAATGGAAATAGAAGAGACATTAGGCTAAAAATGTGGCAGCATTTTTCATAACATGACACTTATTTTATTACAAAAGTGAAAAGTTAAAAAAAAAAAAAAATCATAAATAAATATTTTTGGGTTGTGAAAGTTCAGATTTTTGGTTGTCAAATAATTTAATTGCTTTACTTGTTTTAAAATGAAATCAAAACTGGCAAATTTCAGTTGAGATGAAGGTAGAAGAAATCACAATAGTCAAAAATATGTGTAGAGACAGGTAAACATTGATAATTTGCAGCTGATCATCAACATTTCCTGGGGGGTTGAAGCTAACTGAAAACACTACTCTGTTGGAAGCTGTTACTCAAGTTAGACTTAATCTGATCTTTTTTTCACACAATCTGAGTACAAAGAGTTGGAACTTGGTTGAAACTACTAACTACTAACTGATGAGCTGATTTGTACTGTCCTTTTCAAATATTACTGCAGTCACAAGCATTAGCCAAAAGTTTTCAAGTTGTATTGATCACTGCTCCTGAAAATGTGTTATTTAAATCCATTTTGTATTTTTTCTTGAGTTTCAGACATCTAAAAACTTTTTGTCTGTGTTTGCTAATGTGTCCGTTGTGTCACCATGGTAACTGCTGAACATTCTGCCAATAGAGATGCATGTAGAACACCCCCAGCATGATGTCAGTGCAACGTATCAACAGTACATCAATAAAACTTGGTTATGAGTTCTATAAATAATTAGTTTTGAATTTTTAGATCTAGAATTAGAAAACACAATATCACTAACACAGGTAGGACAAAAAGTATAAAAAGTTGCAAAACCTATTTCATATTTATCAAGGGCAGCTTCAAGCCTCCTTTCAGTTGAACAGGTACATTGTCAGAGCTTTGATGTAGCTCCAAAATGAATCACCTGTGTCATTGAGTGCATTAAGCGTGTTGCCCCAGGTTACAGGTAGCTAAGCAACAGTGAAGCGGTGATGTGGAGTTGTGCGTTTCCTGGAGCCACCTTAGGACTTACCAGAGGGACGTGGTGGAGATGTAGTGGACCATTTGGATAAAGGGAAGCGGATCTGAGGAGGCTCCACAGTTGCTGCACACACACTGAACACAAACATAAGAAAAAATGATGTCTAAATATATGATACACTGTTATATATGGTGTAGATGTTATTGCACTGCCTGAAATGTTCCACAGCACAGCATTAAACATATCTATTAATGTACAGGCCATTTCAGAAAGTTCAGTAATCAATATGTCAATATATTTTGTCACCCAACTCAGAAAGAAGAATTCAGGATATATTATGTAAAAAAAATGAGATTCTTGCACATGTTTTGGTAAATAAGCTATTTCTAACCTAACGTTCTATGGAGACAAGCAGGTGACAAGCACTAGGACAAATTACTGGTCAGATCTGTGAAAAAGCGACCCAGCTGACAGTAAGAATACATGATTTCAAGGCATTTTTGAGTTGTAGATATATTTAATAGATACATTTAATGCCATACTATGAAACATTCCAAGCAATGCAGTAACATCTCCACGCAGACAAGCAGTATGTGTACCGTCCAATAAGAGTAGTAGAGCACCTTTAATGTTATTCGTTTTACTCACCTGCTCAAACAGTGTCATGGCAAACTTCTGATGAGGGATGCAATGTCTGGCTGTGCAGATGTCCTCCTTACTTTCGTCTGCGATGTGGAAGTGAATTCTCATCAAGATATTTTCCTAAAACCAAAATAAGAGGCATATTTATAAGAAAAACATGAACACATTTTTGGCTAGTATGTTTGTTTGGATGTGGATTCTCTTTGGATTATGGGTCATTTAATGGAGCTCAACAGCCCCACCCACTTTGAAGAGTTTTAAGGCACGACAGAGGCTAACCAAATATGTGATAACTAATATCCATAATAAAGTTGTTTTAAGTTCAAAAAGTACATTTAAAAGTAGAGCTCATTTTCATAACAGATTTCATGCAGATCTGTGAAGTTGATGTTACATAAAATAAAGGTCTTGTGGTCACCACATAGCTGATTAGCGATGAGCAATCTTTGGTTGGTGTCTCTATAGAGATATAATAACAAAACAAAATAATTGTTCCACATATGATGATTCCACATATCAGCAGATCTTACAAAGCATTCTGCAGCGTCGTCCATGATCCCGAGCTGAAACCTCTGCTCATCCTGAAAGGTTTTGGCGAGGGCACTTCGGAGGGCATCTGAAGGGAGAACTTTCTCACTGCTGTACTGAAACTGAGCGAAGATACTCTGGGAGGAAGAAGGGACAAGTGCAGTTAAACAAAGGAGAGAGGTGCAGTGTAATCTCCAGCTTTAGAGATCAGGATTTACCTTCAGAGCGCAGAAGATGCACGAGTCCTCCATGCATTTGTGAGAGGATAACTGGCGAAAGCTGCGGCGGAAAATGTCCAAGTGCCACAAGACCTGAAAACAACAAAGAACAGGCAATTTTGTTTATAAAAGTGGGACTAAATGTTTTTGGCTACTAAGCTGTGTATAGTAGTTTCAATAGTATTGTTTACTACTCCTAATATTTTTTTGTAATTTTTGTGCAAAATAGGTTTCATTTGAGTGTGTGCTGCCTCCAGTGCACACTGTAATTTCAAGTACTATGTGACATCACACAGGACTGTCCTGAATACAGACAGGTGTTTCTGAGTCCATGCACATGCATGCGGTTTTGGCTAGAGATTTAGAATCCCATTTTAAATATTTGTATTATAATTTTTGTATATTACAAATGCACTCTATATCTCTCTCTATCTCTCTATCTCTCTCTCGCTATATATATATATACATATATATATACATATATATATATATATATATATATATATATATATATATATATATATATATATATATATATATATATATGTATATATGTATATATGTATATAGTAGCACACTGTAAAATGAAAAATAATCTTTGACAAAATCTCCTTTATATATATGTATATATTTTTGCCAGCAGGCTTTACAAACAGGGGAGCCATACAATAAAATGGAATGAGAGGGGCCCTAAAGGATTGTATCAATATTTGTTAAAAATTGACTCCACAAACTTGTGATTTATGTGATTATAGCTTGAAGTCCTTTCAACTGACAAGAATCACATATAATAACATCTGGGGTTGAATAATGGCTCCACTTTCTGAAGTTAATGTAAATTGTTTGTAATGACAGAAGACACTGAATGTGACCAGAACCATAAACAAAATTGCATTCTGACAGCAAACTGTACCATAAGATTCTAAACTGCACTCCAGTTCAGTGTCAAAATGTCAGGATTCTGTATTGTTATGTTATCAAGACCATGACATATTCCAGGAGATGGTGTTCCTGTGTGGTGGAGCATGTGTGGAGTGTGTCATAGAGCGTGTGAAGAGGAACAGACAGGTGAAGCATGTGTCACCATCTGAAGGAGACATGACCGAGGCTGTCCACACCATGATAACAGGCAAACAGGGAGGAAAACACATGAGTCAGTATAGGCTGTACTGTGCTGACGTTAGAAGATACAAGAGAGACAATAGTTCCAAAATGAGAAGGGCCGGGGGTGTACTTCAACCACAAATGTCTTGATTTTCTGTTGCATGATCTATGGTTAAAGGTGCATTGTGTAACTATATCATTGCTCTGCCTTTCCACAAATCTGATCTGTAACTTGGTCTGCTTTAAGATAATGTAATCATTCTCTGAGTTTTGTAAAAGTACCCAATGTAGTGGCAGTTGTTTTTTAGTTAGTGTGTCACAACATCAACATCTCACATAAGCCCTGTTTTGATCCCTGTCTATCGAATCATCTCTCCTGCAGCGCCACAAAAATGCATTTACACAGGAATGTCTCCTCCTGTGTTTGTGAGGAGTCTGCAGATCTGAGGGGGAGCGAAGTCAGGATGTAACAATCGTCAAAAGTCTTACAAACATATCGAATTACAAGCTTCTTTGCCTAAATTCATTGGTATGATGCAGCAACCTCTAAAAACAGAGAACATATACCATGACCCTAAACATTTTTACTTTTTATTTCCATTATGACAGAAAAGTAGAATATTCACACTTCAAAATATCACAATAAATATCGTTCTGTGACATTGTTATCGTCAAAATGTCGTACTAAGAGATTTAGATTGTTACATCCCTAAAGAGGAGCTTGCAGATCTCAGAGGGAGAGGAGCTGCAGATCAGAGAGGAAGACGAGCCTGCTTGCCTGACCAAACAGTCTCTTCTACATTCTGTTTGAATCCAGAAGAGACTGGAACCAAACCAAAGAGTGTGAAAAAGCTCCATACAAAATTTCGATGATCCAATTCTCCATTCTCACAACAAAACACATAACTTCTTTTAGATGAAATAAGTAACAGTTTGGTGCTTTGATTGTTGATTCTGTAAAAATCCATGCTGTTTCTCAGTACTTTATGTAGATTTTTCTCCTTGTTTAGTGCTGAATTAAGAAAATATTTTTTTAACAATGCAGAAGTGCCAATATTAAAGATGCACTGTGTGACTTTTCAGGTAGAGGGTCCATCAAATGCTTTATTCCATGGAGATGTCTTTGCCTGGAATGTTTCACAGCATAGTATTAAACCTTTCTATCTTTATGTAGACCGAGTTATAGGTCAGTTCTGTGGAAAGGTGACCCCACTCAGAATATAATAATAATAATCAGAATATATGTTTTTCTGGGTAATTTTGAGCTGTAATTTAATAAATGTGAGATAAATGTGAGATAGCGCTGTTTAATGTCATACAGTGGAACATTCCAGACAGAGAAATTACATATCCATAGAAAAGTGAATGTTTAAGTGCCAACTAATGTAGGAAAAATGACTTGACAACTAAATAACACCTGATTAAGTTCACAGAGGGAGTAGGCTGGAATTTGGAGATAGAGATATTTAGTGTTGTTGATCTTTTTACATATAGACCGCACTGTTTATACTATTGTTGTAATCTATGTTTTGTATGTCTCAGGGACTGTAGATGGGAATGAGGTTCGAGAGTTATAGTCTGGTACAAAGCATCTCCTTGTTGTTGTTCTTCTTTGATTAATGCTCCTATACATGGTCCCTGTAAAATAATCCTCCATTTTTCAGTTGTCAATCAAATGTGAAACCACGAAATGCAGAAGGGAGGCTTCAGGAGCAGATATCAGAGAAAAGAATCAAACTTTATTGGTCTCAGTGAGGAGTTTATGTCTTCTCTCCTTGTTTTGTCTCTTCTGTGGGCAAGACTTCCTCACCCATTTCCTGCAGGAATCGAGGAGAAGGACGCGAGGAAAGAGAAATGAGGAGCAGCCTAAATAAACTAAACTAATCCTTATATATGTATAAGCAGTCATGTTTGTTTTTAATGTGAAAATGAGAGTAATTCTCTCTGATTGGTTAACATGCCTGTCAATCACACCCTCTGAAATCAGGGAGACAGGACGCAGCTCCAAATCCGCTCGTGTTTGTAAAGTTTTGTCAGAGCCTGTGGTTCTGGCTGGTCAGGTAAGGAGCCTGCAGATCTCAGAGGGCCGGAGATGCTGTGGTCAGAATGCGTCTGTGCTGGCCCCCTCCGTGGACAGAATCTGCTCCATCTTTGGACTGTGTGTGTGGAACTGAACCGTCAGCACTTTGGGTGTGTTTGTGCTCTCCATCCTGTCCCTCCCACTGACTCCAATATGTCACAGTCAGGTGAGGAGTCTGAGTACACTGTGTTGTAGATTAAGAACATACAGTGTAGTTCAGTGATGGTATAAGAGACAGAATTGGGGTTTCTATATGAACTATTTGATATTTTGTGAAGAAAAGTTCATTTATGAGTTGAATTCAGAATGTAGTAGAAATGACATTTAAGCAGTAGGTGAAAGTAACAAAGTAAAAAAGGAAAAGTACTGTACTTAAGTTCTACTAAACTAAATTTACTTTAAGGTTCATCGTGTAACTTTTCTGGTGGAGGGTTCGTCGAAACATTTTCTCCATAGAGATGTTTTTGCTTTGTCTGGAATGTTTCACAGTATGGTGTTAAATCTTTCTACCTTCATGGACACCAAACCAGACCAAGTTACAGGCCAGATCTGCAGAGAGGTGACCCCACTCACAGTCAAAATGCCTGTTTTTGTAGGTATTTAAGTAAATACTGTGTAAATACTGTGAACATACTGTGAAACATTCCAGGCTGAGCAGTTACATATCCATGGAAACAAGCAAGTGACAAACTCCCACCCAAAATGTTACAATAGTGCACCTTTAACAGGGTTCCCACTCTTTTTCACTGACAAATTTCAAAACTTTTCCATGACTTTTTTATGACCTAAAGTGAATTTTCCATGACTTTACGGCCCCTACATACATTGAATTGATCAGACTTTTAGGGCTAAATATAAAATGTTAACCCTTTCCACTCACCTTATGGTTTGGGATTATAGTTTTTTAACATTCAAAATACTGTCAGTGCATTTATTATCGTCTCTTTTAAACAAAAGACGCAGACATTTGGAAATAATCATAACAGCCTAATTTTAATTTAACACAATGCTGTAGTTGCATGAAAGAGATACTACAATTCCATGACTTTTCCAGGATTTCCATGATCGTGAGAACCCTGCTTTAAGTACAGATACCTAAAACATTCACCTTTTACTTTTACTTCGCTACATCTGAAAGCAGGTATCTGTACTTTCTACGCCACATTAAACTGGACTGAAGTTAATCTATTTTTCTTATTAAATCCACACACCGTCTCTAGAATCATTTGGATAATTTCAGCTTCTTCACTGAACAAAATCTTCACTGAAAAAAAGGTAAAAGGAGCTGTTAAGTTGAAAACTACCACTTCATGACATCATAATTGAAAACAGAGCATTTTGAGCATTGATGTAGACAGACTAATAATAAAGGATTACTCAAATACGTGTGAATAAAACAAAACACAACTCCAGGTATGTTTTTGATGAGTTGTTTTTTGATGGCTTAAAGCTCAAGAGAGTCGATTTTGCGTAATATGGGACCTTTCAAATCAGATACAAATCTTTTATTCAGTTCATAAGAAGCACTTTTGTATAACTATTCTGCACTTTTCTGATCTCGTAACCAGAACCTGGCCTTGTGTTATTTCATGCTTTGTGTATCTGAGCTGACATTCTATTCCGACCACAATCGCCCATTCCACTTTTCTAAACACTGCAGTAAAAACACAGGAAGCGCAGGTATAGTGAGAGGGTGAATACCTGCGAGAGCCCCTGAAAAGCTCTGGGATCTTTAACAAAAGCAACGCAGCCCTAGAACAACACGAGGGCCTCAGACACTCCAGATGTGAGATTTCTGTAGTAGCTCTAAAGGCGCTGTACCTGATTTTGACTGTCTGAAAACGTGCGAAACAAAACTAGTTCACTTGAAACGGCTTCCAAAGTTATTCCTCGCTTACTAGGGCTGGGAATCACAAGGTCTCTCACGATTCCAAACAATACTTGATACATGGCTCACAATACGACACGTGATAATCTAAATAGTGTTGTTTAAGACCCAAATTTTAGCAACAATATTTATTTGTTAAATCACTATTTGTGCAAAGTTAATATGAAATACATCTGTTTTAATAATCAAAACAGTGCATTTAAAGGGCCCATATTATGCTCTTTTCTGCTCTACTGTATGTTACAAAGTTGTTTCTTCATCACAAACAGACCTGGAGTTGTGTTTTGTTTCATTTACAGTTTAAGTTTAACACACAAACTCTGCATATTTAGGCTGAGTTCTTCTCTCAAACCGAAAACAGTAAGTGCTCCACTGTGTTTTTAAACTCCATACACGTTCACTAGAATCATTTGGAATGTTTTTTTTTTCTGATCTCTACTGAACTGAAATGAAGGTAAAACGTAGCTTTTAACTTGAAAACTACCACTACATGACATCATAAGTTACATCTTTTGAAGCTTTGGAGATGTAGACAGACTAATAATAAAAGATTACTCAAACATCTGCAAGAGAAACAAAACTCGGGGTGTAATAATAACCACAGTATCGTGACATTACATCGTCAGAAGTCTCTAAGTAATATTGTGGGCTATCACAATATATCGAATCACAAGTTTCTTTGCTTAAATTCAGTGTTATGATGCAGCAATAGCTTAAAAAACAGAGGGAACTACATCGACCATGATCCTTTGCTCCTTTTTGGTGCAAACTACTGAAGAAATAACAGTTCTAAGCACTTTTAAATCTTACTTCTAGTTAAGACTTATCAAGGCATTTGACAAGGAAAAAGTAGTATATTCACAATTTTGTTAGCCCCCACAAAATATCGCAATAAATATCATACAGTGAGATGTATATTGTGAAAATATCGTACTGTGACATTTGGATATCGTTACATCCCTAAACAAAACACAACTGAAGGTATGTTTTTGATGAGACAACAGTATTATAACATGATTTAAAGGTGCATTGTGTAACTTTTCTGGTGGATGGTCCTTCACTTTTGTTTCTTTGGATACGTCTCTGCTTGGAATGTTCCACAGTAAGACATTAATCAGCTCTACCTTCAATTACAGGTGGTTTTCTAGCTCAAAAATACCAAGAAAAACAGGCATTCTGACTGTGAGCAGGGTTGCCTCTCCACAAATCTGACCTGTAACTTCTGGTTTGGTCTCCATAAATGTTTCATGCCATTCCAGACAAAGAAAAGTTACACAATGCATCTTTAAAGCTCAGAACAATCCATTTGGTGTAATATAGGACCTTTAAGTGTGATTATCCGGCTGCTTTAGGGTTATCACTATTATCGTTTATTGTTAAATTTTCTGTAGCATTATATCACACTTCAGAATTTGTTATCGTGACAGGTCTAATTTAAAGCACTCTGTATAATTTGAAACACTAGTTTGCTCTAACATAATTGGTCACAAGTGGGTGCTTTTAGCCCAATTGCTAGAAACATATTGCTGTTGCTATAGGCCTTTATTAATTAAGAGAGGGAGCCATGGGAAATTGCCACTATCAATCTGCAACAAAAACCTCTTAAGGAAATGGCATATATAGTAGAAATTATACTGGTTCTTAGCGCTATTCTTTCCAAATATAACTCATGACATAGATCAAGGTTTAAAGACGGGATATTACACTTTAATGTGGTATTAACTGCGGATACATAACATATTTAAATCACCATACAACAACACAACAGTGTATTAAATGATATGTTTAAACACAGTCATCATAAATCCTGCTAATGAAACTACTGCACACCGCATCAGGTTTGTGAAGTTGTAGTGTGTTGCTTTGTATCCACGTCAGGCATGTTTGATGATCCATGGCAGAAAGCTCAGAAAGTTGATTCTATATTACACAAAATGGATTCTTGTGAGCTTTAATCAAAAACATACCAGGAGTTGTGTTTTGTTTCATTCACACATGTTTGAGTAACGCTTTATTATTAATCTGTGTAGATCTCCAAAGCTCAAAATGCTCTGTTCCACCTTGTGATGTCATGAAACTGTAGTTTTTAAGATAACAGTGACCTTTTTCTTTTAGTTCAGTAGAGATTAGCAATAACAGAGCTGAAATTATCCAAATGATTTTAGTAAAGGTGTTTGGAGTTTAAAAACCTGAGTGGCCATGTTTACATGATGTTTTTTTAATTCTGAATTAATTGTTCTGATATAAATAGTTCGGAATTAAAATATTCTCCTTTGAGTTTACATGGAAGTAATAATTACGAATTGAGGTTTACATCGAAAACATGTTAAATCGTCTTTATTTAATTCCATTGAACGTCTGGGGGTGGGGAAGGGTTCTGATTGGACAGGGACATGAACGTATTTACGTCGACCAGAAGAAAACACACACTTCAGCTGCTACTGGCTTTTTTGTCATCTCTGTTTGTTGTTATGCCACAGACACTTACATGATATGAACTTTTTTAGCAGTCGTTCTGATGATAATTAAGCAGCAGCTCGAGGTTCTCTCATCACTCTTTACATCTGTCAGCTGAGCAGGAGAAAGGAAAAGCGTCTACCGCAGCCCACTCCTGCATCCCGCTCGCAAATCTAAAGAGAAGTGGATGAAAGTCTGAAGCGAGAACTGGTGGAGCTGGATCGTCTGGGACACGTCAGAAGTGCGACCCAATGAGCATGCGCTGAAAGACCACAATTATTTTATATAAATAAACCACCCACTTACTTTGGAATTAAGTTTAATTCCGAGTAATCATTTTCATTAGGAATTAAGTATGTAAATGATCGTTTTAAAGCAGAATCAGTTTTTATTCAGAATTAAATTATTTTTATTCAGAATTAGAGCTCTCCTGTAAGCGTGGCAAGTGAAGCACTTCCAGTATTGCCACATGACATCACAAGGTGGGAAAGAGCGTTTTCAGTCTGAGAGAAGAACTCAATATGTAGGATTTGTGAGTTAAACATGTATCAGTGAAACAAAGCACAACTCCAGGAAAGTTTTTGATGAAGAACATTATAACATATAGATCTGAAAATAGTGCAATATAGGATTTGCTTCTCAGTGCTCGTGGGCTCTGTAGCTCCCACACACTCACACAGTTACACAGTCCAGTCTTGCCGAGCAGTTAGCGGTGATGACATGTGTGTACAGACTGGCATTACTGCAGTGTGTGGTTGGAAGGCTCAGTTCCAGTGGAAGCCTTTAATGGGTGTTTGTGTCTTCACCCTCTGTCATTTGTGCCCCTCCCACTCGGAGTTAAGAGCGGGTGAGTCTTAATGAGAGCTCCCACCTCTGTTCCAACAGCGTGCCCGTAGACGCTAACACCAGCCTCTTTAAAAAGCTCCGGTGAGATTATAGGCCACAGTGGCACGAGGTGGAGTCTGGCTGGCTGCTGTCTGGATCGCTGTGGTGGAGCTGAGTGTGGAAAAGGCTCAGAGATAGATACAAACAGATTACTCAATAAACAAGTCCACACACTATGATGGGGCTCATCAATTCATATACTAGAGATGGGAGACACTTTGAAACACATGAGACTGGGTCCATGAGGATGAGATGAGACCAGATTTTGACAGAATTTTAAGAATAAAATGTGTGGTTCAGTTCACAATTTTGGCCTCACTATTTCTTATTTACTCACTTATTGATACACTGTTTGCTGGAACTACAACTTCGCAAGAGGTTTAACTCACCAGACCTTTTAGTCCAATCCAAATGTTTCCAAACACATGAAAAAACAATTTCTACATGCACATATTAGATTCATATTTAGCAAAATCGATTTTTTGAAGCTTTATACCATGTTATGATGTTATTTCCTTATCAAAAACATGCCTGAAGTGGTTTTAGATGTCATCCATGCACGTTTGAGTAATCCAGTGATCTCTCCCAGGCCCTTTTCAAACCCTCCTCAGAGTATGAGCCTTTTCAAGAAACATACGTCACCCATTCTCCCGTACAACAATTTTCCACAACTTCACAAACCTGATGCGATGCGCTGTCATTTCGTTTGCGGGATGCATGCCAATTGTGTTGTGAGTGTGCTCTAAAGGGGGAGTGATTTAGCATGAGGAGCAAAGGGAGAGGGGACACAGAGCGTGAAAAACTGAACTGAACTGAAAGCTCTGTTTTAGCATACCGTATTTTCCGCACTATAGGGCGCTCTGGCTGCTGGTGTTTTTCGCTGCGTGGTCGCTGTCTACTCCGTGTGTGTTTGCGTGCGCTGCGGCTTTGTAGTTTACTGAAGTCGTGCTGGGACACCCGAGTGGATTCGTGTATAGGGCGCTCTGGATTGTGGGGTGCGCAGTCATTTTTTGATGGGTTTGGAGGCTTAAGAGCGAACCCTATGGTGTTGAAAATACGGTACTAATATGTGAACCAAGTATGTCATGTGTTAGCAGTAAAATTTAAATGTAAAATACTCCCTCTTTATGTATTTAAGGAGTTCACTGTGATAAATGGGGAGTTAAGTCAATAACTGCAAGTTTGCTGGTCCAAATATTTTAAAGTCATCCTGAAATCATGTGTCCTTTCAAAAACATGGACTGAAAGACAAAAAATAATGTGTGAAGTCAATGTTAGAATACAGATTATTTTGTTAATGTAACTATTCTTGGCATGGACAATAATTAAGTTTGTAATAAGTTCATTGGCTCCTTGCTTGTATAAGTGAAAATTCCTCTAATTTTAGAGCTGACACAGAAATCTTAGAACAATGTCCCAAACCAGCACTGTTTTCCTGTAAACCAGATGAGCAATCACATACTTATATTGTTATTACCAGACTAGAACTGATAATGTTAGTCATGACTGGAGTTTTATGACACAAACTGAAACAGTAACTCTGTGAAGAAGCAGGCCTCTTGGGTCACACAAGGTTATGGTACGATCTGTTTCCAAACACTGTGATGAAGGCTTAAGCGCAGACTGCATTTGTTTTCTTAGGGGATTATCTGATCATAAGACATAGACAGGGCTCATCCTCTAATCCCTAAATTACCTATTTAAGTGCATATGACAGGTTACAGTACTATTTCACTAAGACAAGGTTAATGCTATTATATTTCACTCAGAGAAATGACCTAGTTAATTCTAGTTTTATATTCTGATGACTTTTATACATTTACTTTCTGGGTGGAAGCGGGAAACAGATTAGTTGTAATATTGACACTAGACTAATAAAAATAGATAACAGCTTTATTTTGTTGAATCAATGTTGAATTTGTCTGGAAAAAATGAGTTTGTTGAACAGAAATGGTCCCTGCATTTTGGATGGAATTTTCTGTTAATGACATAAGTAGAGGGATACTGTTTTATAACTAAGCACTACTTCCTGTATTTTTGTACATTTCTTCTCAACTTATTCCACAAACTGCCACTTAACTGATGTAAAAAATATGACAAATATTTACCACAGATATTATCCAACAAAATCAAGTAATAATTAGAAAAAAATTTGATGCACTTGACAGGGTCCATACTACACTATTTTTCTGATCTCTGTTATAATGTTGTTTCCTCATAAACAGACCTGGAGTTGTCAACAAAATGTAGTCCTTACTGTAAAACATAGAAATGGGCAAGATAAAAACCCGAGGCACACCGACTGAATATGTTAAAAGTTCTTCATTTCATGGAGGGACGCTGACACGTTTCAACCAGTGAGATGGTCTTGGTCAGAGCATAAGTGTGGAACAGGACACACTGGTGTCATTAAATACAGTTCCACTGCAATCATGTGACAACATCATGTATAATATGTTCAGTCGGTGTTCCTCGAGTTTGTGTCGTGTCCATTGCTACATTTTACAGTAAGGGCAACATTCTGTTAAAAATTTAAAAAAAATAAAATAAAAAAATCAACCCTCGTAGAGTACCTGTAGTGTTATTTTTTTAAACTTAAAAAAAAAATTATAACTTTTTAATGAGCCAGTGAAGCACACTGCCTTTTCTCTTCATCTGATACCTGGAGTTTTGGGTCCGTCAAATGCTTGTCTCCATGGAGATGTTATTGCTTTGTATAGAATGTTTCACACTATGATATTAAATATTTCTATCTTCATGCAGACCAAACCAGACCAAGTTACAGGTCAGAACTGTGGAGAGGCGACCCCGCTCAGAGTCACGTTTTTATATATAGGTAGGTATCGGTATTTTAGCTATAAAACCACCTGTACTTTAATAAATGTAAGGTAGATCTGTTTAAAGTCATACTGTGGAACATTCAAGGCAGAGCAATGACATACCAATAGAAACAAGCAGTTAACAGACCCCAATCAAAAAGTGGCATAGTGCAGCTTTATGTAACGTGTGTAATGTTTTCGTGGCGCCCACCTGCAGAGCACTGTTCAGGAAGCAGCTGTTCTGGCCCGGCTCGTTGCTCAGGCCTTTGCTCGGGGCGATGGACGTCATGGTTCTCGGAGTCAAAATTTCCTGCATCCCTCCGCCGGTGCTCAGTCCTGCTCCGACCGCACTGCTCCCTCCTCCTCCTCCGCCGCCACTGCCTGAAGCAAAGTAGTTCCTCTTCCACGACATAGCGCCTTCCTCGTTTTCGTCTTGGGATTAGCTTACTAAAGTCCGTTCGGGTCTGATAAAAGATAGGCCCATTTCCACCAAGCGTAAAGAGGATAGTGAAATATTATAGACTGAAAGACCGAAAAAAAAAAAATCTTCACAAAGCTCTGGAACCAGAAGCAAAATACATTCCAACAAACTTGTCAAATCTCTTCTCGACTACTTAAATCTCCTTGCAGTTATAATCCCGCCGTTGACTTTGTGGGCTAAATATGAGTTGACCTCTGACCTCTGCGGACAAGGTGACACGTGCTAATGAGATGTCTGTGTGTCCAGTTCGCCTTCGTTTCGGGAGCAGCGGCACAGAGGGGCAGAAACAAGGGTTCAAAGGTCACAGCGCCAGATCTGCGGAGGAGAGGGACAGGTGTTAAGATAGGAAGCTGAAATAGATACACTCGATACTGGACTGTCCCCGAAGGGAAATCTGTCCTCTGCATTTGACCCATTTTCAGAGTTGCTGGGGCATATATAAAGATGACTTGGCACATGATCAAATGAAGTTAAGATGAGGTGTTGGTTCTTAAAGTGACACAGAAGCAAATATTACAATTCGGCTATAAACCCATGTGTTTACGTTCATGTTATGTCATCTTTGTCCAATCAAATAAAATAAATAAATAAACAATATATAGCATAGTGTAGTATAGTAAGACTGTTTAGAGTGTATAGAGACAACACTGCAAAAAAGCTTGACCAAATGTTAAGATATAAACACTTAAATCTATCAGAAAATTACTTAAAAGTTGTGAAATTATCCGTCCATGCAGAAAAATCATTTTACTTGACAAGTTATCTTAAAATAAATACTATCTCTTAACTAGAATGAAGCATTTCAGAACTAGTAAGTAGATAATAAATCTGAAACCAAGATGAATGACCTGATATAAGTTTTAAAATCTTGGCCAGGTCAGAGAAATTTGCAATGTAGAATTTACTTAAATAAACAAAATACACAACCTTGGTAAAAAACAAACAAATAGGTGTTAAAAGTCATGAAATAAAATGAGCACATTAGGACAATTCAAGGACAACTCAAGAAAAACTTCTATTAAAAATGTATAATATGTATAATTACAATATATGAAGGTAAGTCTCTTGGTATCTTTTTTGTTACATTCATATTTTTTACTCTTTATTATATGATATTGTGATGTGTGAGTTACTGTGTCCAAGTCAGTTGTTTCTTTGTGGAATAAGGTTTGTCTAAGTCTAATTTTAAGTAAGCCATTCTTAACTGATCAAAATCAACCTTACGTATTTGCTCGACAAAAATGCTTCTCATATGCATTTTTCAACCTTAACTACAACTTACATCATTTTTAGCGTATCATCTATCAGCCATAAATCTAAAGCAGAGGCCAATATTTTGTTTGACCCAACCAGCAGCTTCAATATGCAAGAAAAATATATGGAGAAATCTTTATTTGAACACTTAAATCCAAAGAGCGACCTGCAAAAACATGACTACACTGGACTCTATACAAGATTGTAATAAAAGAAGATTGAGGATGAGTTTGTACTAAATTTTAATTTGATGATTTGGGAAAAAATACCCAAGTTGCTCTACATATCGGCCCAAAAATATCAGCAGAGACCGTGAAAAAAACGCATGTTGGTCAATCTCTAATCTTGAAGCCTGCTTGTATTTTGATTACAATAATTTCAGCTCAAAATTGTTGCCTATAAACACCACTGAATGAACTGCAAACAAAACCGTGACATCATATTTGCTTTGCGCTGACACTCTCCAAGCAGTAATAACAGAGGAAGTGACAGTGAGACGTTCACCTGAGACTGTGTGCTCTGTGTGTGTTTGTGTTTGTATGTAAGTGTGTGTGTGTGAAGGTAAGGCTTGGGTCAGAGCTGAGGAGCTGAGGGGGATTAGCCTGATCACTGTCTGTCTGTGTGGATTAGGCCTTGTGTACGCGCCACGTCTGCGGAGGGAAGCACGTCCTCATTCATCACCGACACACCTTTAAAGCTTCACCAAGAAAAATATATCAAGTTAAAAGGTCCATTACGCTATTTTCTGAGCTGTTCTAATGTAGTTTCCTCATCAAACACACACTAGGAGTTGTGTTTTTTTTCATTCACACATGTTTAGCACAAACCCTGCAGAGTTCTTCTCTCAAACAGAAAACACTCTATTCCACCTTGTGATGTCATGTGGTAATACGGGAAGTGCTCTGCTGTGTTTTAAACTCCATACACCTTCAATAGGTAAAAAGTAGCTGTTAATTTGAAAACTACAGCTTCATGACATCACAAGCTGGAAGACAGACTAACAATAAAGGATTACTCAAACATGTGAGAATGAAACAAAATACAACTGCAGGTCTGTTTTGGGGGATATAACATAAGATTTAAAGCTCACAAGAGACAATTTTGTGTAAAAAGGTAAACAGCTAGATATAAATCCAAAGTTTGTAGGATGAATAAATATTATTGGTGTATAACATTTGTGAGCTTTGCGAAAGACAATTGGCTCCATTTTTCTTTGCAGGCTTAATGGTCTACATTAGGGAGGCACAGTGGGGTTTGCACATTTCCAAGTTACTAAGTAGACTGAGAGCATATTTTATATAAATGAGCTTTTTCTGCAACAGTTATAGAATGTGTAAAGAAGTGGACTAAGTGAGTGTGACGTCACCCACAGCACTTGGCTCCACTCAGATGAATAGATTATTTTTAATGGACAAAATAGTGGGAAAAAGCCAGGATCATGTAGAGCGGGTTAATATGAACATTTTAAGACCAAAATGACGAGGCTCACAGCAGAGGTTACATAGAGAGGAGCCACAATATTCTAATGTAAGACAATGGGAGCGAGGGCCAGAAGGAGATGGAAGAGAAGCATATGAAATTCCTATTTGGAATATATGTAGTCTATGGCAGCGATAATAAGCCATAATCAACAGTAGAGACGCATCATAATATTTGAGGAAACAGTTGGTTTATTTGACCATAATTCTTATTTTATTGTACAGCATAACAAATATTATACAGACATTCAAAACTGGTATTAAATATATTTTTTTAAATGCTAAATGTTTTTTTTTTTTTTTGCCAGATTAGGCTGGACCTTTAATTAGAAGTAATAAGTAAGTCTATTTATGCAGGCTCATTTTGGCCTATAACTAGACTCCGATAAATTGGTCAAATCAAATCAGATCAGAACTGTCAGAAGTGAAAAAGCTGGATCAGTGCAGCCCTAACCGATACACCGATAATGATGATTCACTATAGACATTAACTAATTAACGATAAACACCCATGATGTAATACAAAGAAGTCTAAATACAACATTTAAGATCATTATTTTGCATTGAATGCCTCCATTATTTGCATAATTAAAATCCTGAGGACCTAGATTTTCGGGTTTAGCAGGATGCATGGGAGCACCTTCTGGCAGGACCTGATCTCTGACAGAAATATTCATACGCTGAAATCCAAACTGCACCTGACACATCTGAGAGGCGCAGCCAATCAATCGGCGCGTTCAGCTTTGGAGCTTTCTTTTCCTGGTGATGCTCTCTCAAGTTGTTTTGGTGTAAATTAGATTATATAACAAGCCGGCAGTCTGTCGCAGTGGCCCGTGCACACACACACATATACACAAATGCACGCACACACACACACGGGCACATACACACTCAGAGTTGTAATCACCTCTAATTCTCAGAGCTGGCTGGCTGCCGGCTCCATGCTGGCGCTGTGCTCTGATGGTGCTAAGGGCACGGGTGGGAGCACTGGGAGGAGAGAGATCGTGCCCGGGGGGGTACGGGCACGGAGCGGGGAACGTGTTGTGGCAGCGGGCACACGGAGAGCCTGGCACGAGCTATACCACCGATTTATATATAAACTACACACTGTTTAGAGACTGTAAACAGGATACATCTGCGCTGCGCACTATGAACCTTAATGGAGCTCATGTTTTGGTGCAATTTAGCAAATCATATGTTCCAATACGGCAGGCCCTAACTGACAGTCAAATCATGATGACCAATAGAAGGTGAACAATAGGCTGCACAATAGGCCTTATATCACAATTAAACCAAACTTGTAATGTGAGTTGGCACAATTATCAAAAAGCAGGCTGCAATTATTTAGATAATAGAAAGTCCTCTAGTTAACCTTGTAGAACAAGAAAGATTCCCACGGTATCTGTGAGCTCACAAACTCACGAGAATCCATCTTTCCTCTTGTGGTGGATGCCTCTGCCACAACTCTATGATGTCAGTATTATTTCACTTCATTTGTACTGAGTTGATTATATTACACATGATTTGATTCCTTTGTTTGGACTTGTGTTCTGGTTTGGGTGCACACATTTTGGTTGATATGGTTCTGAGTTGTTTACTTACACTTGTTCTTTTTGGGGTTTTTTGAGTGCCGATGGAGGATGGCGAGACCATGAATGACTCAACACAGGGGGAGGGGGGAGCACTATTTAGTTAGTTTTACTAGGTTTGTTTGTTTAGTTTGCTTTGGGGTCACTTCGTCATCACTTATTGTTTTCTGTATTGTAGTTGTATGCCTTCTTGTTATTTTGATTAAGTTGGTTGTTTGGTTGATTGTTTGGTGTGGTTCCCCTCTCTTGTGTTCAGTTTTGGTTGGTCCTCAGGTATTTGCACACCCCTGTTCCTTTGTTAGTTGGATTGGTTTTGTTCTGTTTGGTTTGATTTGAGTTGCCCCAGTTGGACCGGGCTTTTTTTGTTTATGATTTGCTTAGTTTGAGCCTTTGTTGGATTATCTCCTTTGTTGACTTTATTGGATTTGGACTTCTTTTTGTACCTTGTCTTTGCCTTTCTGTTTGGTCCACTATCCCCCTACTGGTGTGATAGGGCCGACAGGTGGTGGGAAACCAATCACGTCACAGCATTGAGTTTGTGCAGAAGCCAGGATATCTTCTAGTCTGCAATAACAAAATATCTCATGTTTTTATAGGAAATACTGTACCTGTAGTTTAGACCTCGCATGGGATTTTTCTATTAGTTAATCAGTCCATATTTCAGTCTTCTTTCAAATGTCAGTGCTCCTGGAGTTGTTTCCAATGTGGACTCCAAACATAATTTATTTTTGGTCATATTTATCAGAAATCTAATTGTAATACCTGTCAGGAACTGTTTTCCAAAATCGTGCAGTCTATTTTACAAAGCGTGAAAGTACATCTGTAGTCTGGTCTATCTGGTCAAAATATCAGCACGGAGGACGTAGCAATCCAAGAATAACATTGAGTGCATTTTGTTTATCCACATTTTTGGCTCTTCCACTTTCCTCTCTTAAACTCTGCACTCTCGCTGATAGAGAAAAATCCAGTTTCAAAAGCAGCAGCCCGGGCACTAGAACTGAAGCTGCAGGAGTGGCTGACCTCATTGGCAGCCTGACGGGGTAAGATTTGGGCCCTAATCACTAAAAGGAGAGCTCATGAATATACAGTCGCCCTTCACCAAAATAACTCCAGAGAATTTGGTAATGTGGAGCACTTGACTCGGTGGATTGGCGGCGGTGAATAGAGGAATTAGCAGCTCATTGGCTCCCTTCGAGACCCTGAGACCGGCCACGTCTGGAGTCAAGGACGGAGGGAGACGGTAGCAGGTACGTGCACCGTCTGACCTCCAGAACAGCCAAACACCAGAGACGTACTTAAAGAGGAGGTACTATGCAAAATGTACTTTCTGCAGCTTTCTACCACATTGTTTTCTTATTAAAAACATACCTGAAGTGGTTTTAGACATCATCCATGCATGTTTGAGTAATCCAGCGATCTCTCCTGGGCCCTATTTGAACCTACCGTACGGTTAGCACTAAGATTCTGAACAATGCGCCGCCCACAAGCCTACGTCACCCATGCTCCCACTTGACAATTTTTAAGGGTGCACAGGAAAGAAAGACTCATGAGAATCAAAAATCAGGTTGAAATGAATTACACATTTTAATACGTTGTTTTTGCAAAATATAGTGTTTTAATAAAAGGTAACATGGTGATCTAAATGTGTTATGTGTTAGCAATATCCCATAATACCCTCTCTTTAAGTTGTTTAAATAGAAGAGTAAATAAGTCTCCTCATGAGGCTGTATGCATGAATTATACAGTTGAATCATAATTTTCTCTGAGTTAAAAATGCACTGAATCTTGGCAAGTACTAAAGATGATATAACTAGGGCAAACTGAAATCGATGGTCTCTCAGGAAGTATAATATCAACAGAGAATAGATAAAACATATTTTCAAATCTTTGTAGCTCTGAAAGAAAGTGGTTTTGGAACGGTTAAGCGCTAAAATCCATCAGAAAACTCATCACGACGTTTAGAGCTTCCAGATTATTCAAAATTCGAGACACGAATTGTAGTAATGCATTTGATGAAATTTCCAAATAGTTACTGTGTACAACTTCCTAACCCTGTAGTTCAGACATTAGAGGTATTTCTGTAGTAGGGTCGTCAAAAGTATCGAAAATCAAATACGAATCAATACTGAAACTAATATCCGATCATCAAATACGAATCAATACTGAAACTAGTATCAAAACTAGATCACATCCCATTATTACATCTAAAGAAAGAGTGTTTGTATTATCATCGTGGTATCAGAATCAGAAATGAGATCAAAAAAGAAAAGTTAACATTTTTTGTATTATTCTTCAGTTTAGCAGTTCATATTTCTTTTTTTTTCTTTTTCAAATGTTAACACTCCTTACTGGTGTATAGTTTTTATGTTTCAATTGTGCACTGTGGTCTCGAATCCTGATTCTGAAAAGCTTAACTACAAATCTAAAGGCAAGCTCACTACAGTAGTCGCAAAACTCACTTTCTAATCTTTTTCACTAATACTGTGTCAAGGCTACACTCAAACTTTTGTGGAATCTGCAACTCTACACTATGAATCATCCCCAAATCCAATCTGATCCCAACTTTTTAAATACCATTCTTGATTTATGAGTCACCCATTATAGCTGGCTGCACTATATTATTGCTTTGTGCCTCTGTAGCTCTTCCACATTCGATACAGACATTTGAGACAATGCACTGTACCCTGTGTAAAGTGAGATTTGTGTATGTTATCACGGCTATAAAGTTAGACATCGGAGTTGGTGATTAATCTCGCTAAAATGTCTCCTTTGGCTCTTATTGTAAAGGGAGTAGAGAGTGGTTTTGTTCTGTAATTCACGCTCCTTTTGAGAGCTGAGATTTGAAAACACTTGAGGGCGCGTTTCTTATTTTCCATCCGTCATACTTGAGGAGACACTGGCCGCTCATTCAAAAGAGTCTGGAGTGGTCTTGGCTGGCTCCGGCGGTCGCCACGGTGACTCACGGACCACGGTGCCAGGCCAGCTTGTGTTTAGAGGAGAGCCAAACTTGTGCTGCCGTATGTGCTCCATTCAAGTAAACGAATATAAACAACACCTGCTATTATGCGCCATGCTACACAATCTATGAACTGAAGATATGCAGTTCAGGCTTAGGGCTGGGAATCACAAGGTCCCTCACGGTTTGACACTCAATAGTCCAATGAGGTTCATTTGGTCTTCCCATAATTTATGTTATTAGGTTCATAACTTAATATGTTATTAAGATCCCTAGAGACAGAAGACAGAAACGTGTCCACAGGACTATAAACCAGGACGAGGCGGCTTTTTACTCTCACACACCTGCGATACTGTCCTGAGGAAGTCGGACTGCAGATGGCGCTGTTGTTCTGCCTACACCGGTAGGAAGACAGGGCCAAAACCTGTATAAATCAGCTGACTAGACAGGTCACAACAACATCACGTGACCACTCTGAGGAAGACCACGAGTGAGCATTCCAAACTGTCAGGCATGGAAACGAACTTTTGGTCTGAAAAAAAAACTTAACAATTGATTGACATATGGCTTACAATACCATATCAGCAACAATATTTCTTTGTTAAACTACTACTTGAGCTAAATTTATATGAAAAACATCTATGTTAATCATCAAAACAGTGAATATGTCAAGTATGTTGCATATAATACCATTAGGCTTGATCTACTGTGTCCTAAGCAATGTAACTTCCCATTTTCAATAAATTTTCTCAATGTTCAAGTCTAATTGTTTCAAATTTGATTTCAAAACTAAGGAATAGACTCAATACTCAATACCAATTCCAACACCATGAATAACATAAATCTCTTTAAATTCTTAAGACAACAGAACGTGATTTTCAAGATTTAATAGGACGTTCTTTTCTATTCCCATGTGGTCTTAAATCTGTGTAATCCCTCAGTCTTCCAGGAAGTTTCCATAGAGGTCCATGGGCGTATACTAGTCTATGTAGATCATTCTAAAGCTATTCAGGAAAGGTTCATCTGTCCTGTCAAAGTATACAGCAGCGTTCAATAACAACACTGTATCACAAAATTTTGTATTACGATATATTTTTATTTCAGTATTTGTGCAAACCCCTATTCAAAATTAGCTACAGGAATCACGCCATAATAAAGCCCGTCTAGTGTCAATGACCTGAGGATTAAGCTGCCAAGGGTTAATTGAGTAGGTGTGATAGTGGTAAGAGAGTCAACAGGGGACTCTGGAGTGTATGACAGGTTAGAAGACTTTTCTCACACATAATTACAGTCGATTTTACTACAAAAATGTCTAGTTTAGTCAGTTTACTTTTATTCTGGTGAAGTAGCAGATATAGGTCTGATATTTGAACTTTTTGCTGTATAGACTATCATCTTTAAATCTCCAGCATGGATCAATTTTTTTTTTTTTTTTTTTTTTTTTGGGCCAACCAGCTGCATAAAGAATATACACAGCTTTATTTGAACACTTCAATGCTGAAAGAGCAATGCAAAAAATGACTATGCTGTTCTCTTAGGTCTGTGGTAATAAAAAAGGGGGTTTAGGGGGAGTTTGTAGTAAATTTAAATGAAATCATTAGGGGAAAATAATCAAAATCGGCCAAAAAATATCTGTACAATCAGTATCGGCCCTTAAAAAAAACAACACAAAAACACAACACCATAACGTTAACAAGAGTCAAAAGTTGTCAAAACTACACAATACTTATGGAATAGCTAATGACACTTTTGATTAGTCAAATGTTATAGATGTTATTGTTTTGTCTGGAATGTTTCACAGTATTAAACCTTTCTATCTTCATGGAGATCAAACCAGGACAAGTTACAGGTCAGATCTGTGGAGAGACTACTCCGCTCAGTCAGAACACCAGATTTTCTTGGTATTTTTGAGCTACAAAACCACTTGTGATCCATAGAAATCAGCAGGTGTCGGACCCTCATCCAAAAAGTTACATAGTTCACCTTTAAGGACTGGGAAATAACAGGACAGGCAGCCTGGTTTTATCTGTTAGCGTTACATTGTGTTATCAGCGCATCTACGTGAGCATTTTTATGAGACCTCATTATACTGTCAGTTCATGGGCCAAACCAAAGCTGCTGGATGCTTGGGAGTTGGGACTGTTCTATACCAAATGAAATACACGCCAACATCCCATAAACCGCCCAGAGAGATGGTTAAGCTTCCTCGTCAATAACTGCTAAAACTGGCAGCGAAAACAAATGAAATGTCAAAGTGGGATCAATAGAGCATGTGCAGGCTTCAGGGCAACCCAAGCTTCAGTATGTGAAGGTTAGCGCTTGTTAGCATTCTTGCGCTATCACTGCTAATAGTAAACGGCACAGAAGCCACAACACTGGAGTAACAGACATGCAAAACTGTATAGCGAATACCTTTGTTATCCCACTGAAGAAATGTAAAGGCTACACTACACTACACTGACTCTCGTGAGCTTTAAGATGTGTTGTTTTCTGACTGCAACATACATGGAGTTGTTTAGGGTGTCCAGGTTTTCAAAAGAAAAAAACTGGGACATCCCTGGTTTGGGTAGGTTGAAACAAGCGAGCAATTAAGGAGAACTGTTATGCAATCTGCCCTACATGTGAGTCAGTATAGTCACATTTTCTTCGTGTTTTGGTGATTTTTTTAAGCAGCGTTTCTGTATTTTACCTAAACAAATTACTCTTATGCCTCTCTTTACTGTTGGCAGGTGTCAGATTGGTCAAAAATAGGAACACCTGGGACATTTCTTGTAAAAACTGGGTCAAATCACTCATTTTGGATACATAAGCTGGGACAGGGGACATGGGGCTCAAAACTGGGACCGTCCCAGGTAAATAGGGATGTCTGATCACCCTAGTTTTGTTTCACTCACACACGTTTGAGTAATCCCTTATTATTAGTCTGGCTATGTCTCCAAAGCTCAAAATGCTCTTTTCTAACTTGTGATGTCATGCAGTGGTGGCTTTCAAGTTGACAGCTACCTTGTACCTTTATTTCAGTGGAGATCGGCGATTCAAGGGCTGAAATCATCCAAATGATTCTAATGAAGGTGTATGGAGTTTAAAAACACTACGGAGCACTTCCCGTATTCCCACATGACATCACAAGGTGGAACAAAGTGTTTGAGCGAAGGGTTTATATGTTAAACTTGTGTGAACAACATTAGAACATAGATCAGAAAATAGTGTAATATGAGCCTTTAAATCATGACAGACTACAAGAGTTTGACGTTACAAAACTGATTCAAAGACTAGGAGCGATTTGGAAAAAATATTTGAATTTTTGTGACAAACTTTGCGAGTGTGGTTCATATTCTAAACGAGTCCAGATCAGCTGACAAAAAGACTGAAATGTGAACTGACAAACTAATACAAACTCCACAATACAAGAATCACATTTCAGTTTGTGGAGGAAATTACGGTACTTCAGAAATGGCCGTCTTTGGATTTGCTAATTGCGTCCATTCAAATTGTAATTTGGATTCTATTGTGATTAATCTTCTCTAACTTGAGTAACTGAAATGCAAATTCCTTTTTTATCCCTGTGAAGAAACTTGACCGAGACAGACACCAGTTTGTCATTACAACAGTGATTCAAAGGCTAGGAACGATTTGAGAAAAATATTAGAATTTTTCTGACAAGGTTCGTGATTGTGGTTCACATTCTAAACGCGTGCAGAGCAACTGACAAAAAGACTGAAATATGAACTGACAAACTAATACACTATACACGAATCACATTTCAGAACATGTTTGTACAGATATAAACAGCTTTTTTATACAGAATAAGAGAATTTTGTTGTTTGTGGGGGAAATTATGGTACTTCAAAAATTGCCGCCTGTGCGATTTGCTAATTGCATCCATGTAAGTTGTAATTTTGATATGATTGTGGTTAATCCAAACTTGAGTACCTGACATGTAAATGTATTTTTTTATCCATGTGAAGAAACTTGACCATGACAGACTCTAGTGTCATTACAAAAGTTATTCAAAAGATGTAAACTCTACTGTGGGTGTGCAAAAATACTGAAATATCAATGTATCATATAATTTAATGTGATGATACATTATTGATATCGGAGGCTGCTGAGTATATTTTCATATATTTTACTCAGTTACTTTGTTACAGAGCTACAGTTTTGTTGCTTGAAGGAAACTTGTTTAGGCAACATATTTGACATTTTCACTGTTTTGATGAGTAAAATATTTGCGTGTCATGTTCACTTTGCACAAGACATGGTTTAATAAAGACTTAAATTAATTTTGTTGAACTGTATCAAATCGATTTGGAATATATCAAATATATTGAAATATATCATATTGAATCAAAAGTGCACTGTATCGAGATATGTATCACATAGGTAACTTCTTAATGATACCCAACCCTAATCTCTACGACTGCAAAATGATCAGCAGACCACCGACATGCACTGAACAACTATTACAAAAGCCCTAACCAACATCCTTCCAGGTTTTAAGTACAGCATTATCATAAAATCGTCATAGCCCGACAGCTACTTCTGTAATCCAATTTTCTAGATAACTTTTTATGACGGTCAACAGTCATCAACATTCTCTAGGCGTGTGATTGCTAACTGAAGGCTCTGCTGTCTGTGGCTTTATAAAACTTTAATCTGAGCTTTATTTCAACACAGTCTGAACATAAAGAAGTGACTTGGCTGGAATTACAACAGGTGAGCTGATTTGTGCTGTTAAAGAATTTTCAAAGTATCTTAAAACTTTTTGACAGTGCTTGCGAATGTATACACTGTAGTAACCCTGGTCCACTCTGATCACTGGTTTACACAAGAGGAAGGGCATCCAGGGTAAATATCTGCCAAGTGATTCTAGCCTTATTTATTGCTAGACAGTCATCCCTAAAAACTTACCTTGGGTTTTGTGTCACCATATTTTATCCTCTCAAACTTTTCCGACAACAACTTTTTCTAAATTGTAAATGTGTATCTGTTTTGTGGGTTTTCAGAGAATGTAAAAACTTGTTTGAAGTTATGGAATCATGGTAATCCTTCTCCATTCTGATCACAGAGGAAGGGCATCCAGTGTAAAAAATCTGTCAACTTGCCTGTCATTTTCTTGGATTTTGTGTCACCGTCTGGTATCCTCTCAAACTTTTTCGACAGCAACTTTTTCTTCAACTCTAAACGCATTTCATTTCAGGACATTTAGCGTTGCTTCCTGATGGGACGCTTCTGTCAAGACTCCACGGGCTGCTGGCTTCACGTCGTCGGCATCTCTTCATATTATTTCAGTTTCCGTGTTCCCCCTCATTATGTCCCCCGCTGTGGATGCATTGTTCTAATTTTCTCTCTCTCACATTCCTGGGCGGTAGCAGCTTCCATCGGCCCAGTGAATAAACAGTAAATCATCCAGGGTGGGGGGGCGATGGGGCACCTCCTCCTCTTCTTTCAGCGCATTATTTTCCCATGAATACTGACGAATAATCTTCCTTGAATTTAAAGCCCGTGCCAAAAGAGCTTCAAGGGCCCATATTATGCTATTTTCTGAACTATGTTATAAAGTTGTTTTCTCATCATAAATATACTTGAAAATTGTGTTTTGTTTCATTCACATATGTTTAACACACATATCCTGCAGATTTAGGCTGAGTTAGGCTGAGACCCCCCCCAAAAAAAAGACTGTCTTGTGCTATGTACTATTTGCATTACCATTTTTTACTTGATCTCACTTGAACTGCACTAGTGTTTTTAGCTTAAATTGTTTCTCTGTGGTTACTGTAGTGGTTAGAGATGATGTTATTTGTTGTATCTGTGCACATAAATGTTTGTCCTGTCTTGTACTTTAATGTTTGTCCTGTCTTGTCTACGCCTGGGACAGAGAGAAACATCATTTAGATTAATCTGTATGTCTAGTACGTGAACTGACAATAAATCTAACTTTAAACTTTGAGTTCTTCTCTCTAACTGAATCCACCTTGTGATGTCATGTGGTAATACAGGAAGTGCTCCACTGTGTTTTTAAAGTCCACACACCTTGAACTAGAATCATTTGAATAATTTCAGCACTTGAAGTTCCAATCTCTACTAAGCAAATGTTAAACTCACAAGGTGGAACAGAGCAATTTGAGCTGTGGATATAACTGACTAATGTTAAAGGGTTACCCAAATACGGGTGAATGAAAAAAAAAAACACAACTCCAAGTCTGTTTTTGAGGAGGTAACAACATTATAACAAGGTTTAAAGCTCACAAGAGTCCATTTTGTGTGATATAGGTGTAATACATTATGCACCTCCTTAAAAAAATTGAGTTGTAGTAGTTTCATTCACACCTTTCAATAATCCCGCATTATTAGTCTGTCTGCATATCTAAAGTTATAAATGCTTTTCCCCCTTGTGATGTCATTAAGTGGTAGTTTTTAAGTTAATAGCTCATTTTAGCCTAACTGAACTGCTTTACTCTACTATACACCAGAATAGCCCTTAGTTGTTGCTATTTTACATGTTTGTATTACCCTGTTGTTGCCCAGTTGACACAGAAAGTCTCCAGTCTCTCTTTGGACTGAATAATGAACAAGTTTCAGTGATGCTAAAACATAAGCTTCTAAGTTAGGCAATTCCAGGGCTGAAATAATCCAAATGATCCTACTGAAGGTGTATGGAGTTTAAAAACACAGTGGAACGCTTCCTGTATTACCCTTTCATGACATCACAAGGTGGAACAGAGTTTTCGGTTTGAGAGAAGAACTCTAAACATGCATTGTTTGTGTGTTAAACGTGTGAATAAAACAAAACACAACTCCAGGTATGTTTATGATGAGCTGTAAAAATATTGCATAATGTAGGTCCTTTAAAGTATGTCTCACTTTCTGAAAATATCAACAGATTTATTGTTGCAACTTCACTCTCCAGTTCTTCATCAGAAGAGACTCCCGAGAACTTGAGGTTAATTTCTTTGTAATATTATCAGAGGATGTTTTTGCTGAGTGACTTTACCAGAAGCGATGATTCATGTTGGCGATTCAAACCCACAATTATGAGGCAGCAACAGAGACATTGGCTGCACACAAGAATCCATAAGAGACTTATGCGGGAATGAGCTCAAGAAACTGTTGAAACCACCTGAGATGACGTCCAGTGCTGAGGTCAGTTCATACTTTGAGGAGCATGTAATTCCCAAACCAGTGAATCAGCATCTATCTGTGAGTGCTGTGCAGACTCCTCTCTCCCTCTCTCTCAACTTCTGTGAACAAGTGTGCGTGTTCTACCTGTCACCACTGAGACAAACTTCGCACAAACAGAAGCCTTTCCGTTCCACCAGTGGGCTCCCACAGACACGGAGCTCACTCAAGTCCTCTTTGTAGTGAAGCAATAATATCTGACTGATACAAATGTGTCTGATAAGGTAGGACTCAAGAGAAAAACATTGCTGCTTCTTTAAAGAGTCTTTTCATCTGTAAAGCGGGTAATAGGACAGTTCTCCGTGCTTTATAACACATTGTTTGAAGTCTCTGCGCAGCGTCTTTACGCAGCACAGCGCAGTGCTCGCTTTGCTCACTACAAGAGACTGGGCTACATTACATCACTTCCAGCAAACTTAACGGGAGCAATGGAGACAACACGGCGCTATAGGCGAATACTATGCATCATTACAATAAAGTCTCTAGTAAAAACATCAAAATGGAAGACGTGAGGAGATATTTCCCGTTGGTAGAGCTAGCACGTCGTTACTACGAGCACACGGCTGCGCCTGGTGTAGCCGGTGCAGACGTAGTAAGAGCTGACGCCGGTCAATGAGAGAAACGGTCGCTCCGTCTGAACCACGGAAAGACCAGAGGGCAAGGGCGCTCTGAAAACGGACAAATACGAGAGGAGAGGGCTCACCTGTGGTCCGTGGAGCGGGCACAAGCCGCTGTAGTGGCCGTGCTGGTCCGTGCTGGTCCGGGGCTGAGGGGAGGCGGCGGGCATTGTGTGTTTTAAAGCGTGGTTTAAAGCGGCAGAATGAACGAAGCCAATGAAGCCAGAGGAGGGAGGGGGGCAGGAGGAGGGGGGGAGGGGGAGGAGCTACTACCTGCAGCAGAGCGCGCGAGCGGAGAGGGTGTGCGCGCGCGTGTCTGAGTCACGTGCGTTTGTGTGTGCTTCGCGCATATGTCGTCCGTTCACCAAATGTGCGAAAATGCGCCGAGTATGAATCTATTACTAATGTCATTACACCTCGAGTCTTTACTGCGAGCATCAGGATTAACAGAGAGAGACCAGACAGAATAAGAATGAGCTCATAAAACACAATAGACCCACGCCTATGGTCTAGTCAGCCTAATTGTATTGTAGGCTCATGTGTTGTGCTAAGACACATGTAATTAAGGCATTTGTACAACTAGCTTTAACTCCATAACCTTGAACAGCAAGAAGGAATCTCACGATATTTGTGAGTTCACAAACTCAGCACGGTTAAGCGGACAGACTGACCAATCACAAAGCAGCACTGAACCAAAACAAATATGGCAACGCAGACAGATGTACTTCAGCCTGTTTCAGCAAAAATACAGACTTAGATATAAACAAAGTTTATTGATCCACAAGGGAAATTTTTTGGACTATTGTGTTGTGAAAATGTGCAGAGGAAAGTGTTTTGTGCATTTGTGAACAGGGAAGATATCCCTGCTTTTCTCTCAACTGGGGTTTGATTTTTTTCTTGTTCCTCTGTTGTGACACCTCAGCCAATCACATTCAAATAATCACCAGGAAGTTCCTCCCAGTTGTAGAACTCTATCCAGAGCTACACATATCAATAACTCTGTGGCCTGAGGGTTCTTTATCACCAATATCCTACAAAGTGATTTCTAATACAGTTTCTACTATTTCTATATACTGCTGAGTATAGGGCAGAGATGAAGGCTGGGCGCTGACAGTGCACTGAGCATGCCTCGTCCCTCTTCCCCTCTCTTTCTCTCCCCACCTTTCCCTCCATCTCTCTTTCTCCCTTCATCTCCCTCTTTCTCGCTCTCTCCCCCTCTCTGTCCCTCTCCCCTTCTCTCTCCCTCTTCCCTGAGTGATTATCGATCTGCATATGGATCAGATCAGAGACACAGCGGCACATGGCAGAGTCGATAGCTGGCACAGCCCTCCGCACGAGCCCACGCAGAGGCCTTAATCACAGCAATGATCCCAACTACACAATGTAAACTATTTCATTAAAACATTTTACTTTCACTTTACAGCGGTTCAATAAGCAACTGGACAGCTACATGTGCAATGGTGCTCGAATAGGCTCTATGACAAATGATTATTACTACTCTCTTTCTAGCCATACAATTGCACAAGATGGTAAACAAAAGTCTTTAAAGGTGCACTATAGCATTTTTCTGGTGATGAGCCACCACGTGATGGTCTCCATGGAGATATTAAAGCCACTATATCTGATTTTTAAACCGTTTCCATTGGTCTAAAGTTATTCCTCCTCTTACGAGCACTCCAGTTATTTACAGCAATAAGTTTATAAGCACTTTTCACAACTTTCTAAGACCTGTCAGCTAGCATGCTACGGGCACACTTCCTGATACCCACACAATAAAACTTTTTAGAATTAAATACAGATGGTACACAGCTGACTTATTTTGACCTCAACAGTTCCGTCTACAATATACAGGGTGTCCCAAAAAAATTGAGATAATTTTGCAGGCCAATAATTTGGGCAATTCTTGTTGAAATAAGATCAAACTTTCACAGAATGTATAGAAACAGATCAAGATTTTAAATAAATTTTGTTCTGTATTCAGGTTGAGCCGTTCACTCCCAAAGAGAAGTCATTTTGCGTGCTGGAATATGCTCACACGCAGCCACCCACAACCAACTCCTAAACTGTTCAGTTTCACTGAGCTAAACTTAGTAGTTTTCAAGATAACTGCTTTTAAAATTGGGTAAATTTTTTTGGAACACCCAATATATATGTAGTCTGATTCATCAGCCAGTTTCACTTCGTGGAATCCATCTGACCTCGCAGCATTAGGATTCGTTGGCTCGACGGTAGGCAGGTACTTTCTTTATTTAACCTATCGCTGCCATTTAGTGGCTTGCCCTCTCCGGGTGGGTGGAGAGTTCCTGCCTCAAGTGGAGGAGTTCAAGTATCTCGGGGTCTTGTTTACGAGTGAGGGGAGGATGGAGTGTGAGGTTGACAGGCGGATCAGTGCAGCATCGGCAGTGATGCGGTCGCTGTATCGGACCGTTGTGGTGAAGAGGGAGCTGAGTCGAAAGGCGAAGCGCTCAATTTACCGGTCAATCTACGTTCCTACCCTCACCTATGGTCATGAGCTTTGGGTAATGACCGAAAGGACAAGATCGCGGATACAAGTGGTCGAAATGAGTTTCCTTCGCAGGGTGGCTGGGCGCTCCCTTAGAGATAGGGTGAGGAGCTCAGTCACACGGGAGGATCTCGGAGTAGAGCAGCTGCTCCTCCACGTTGAGAGGAGCCAGCTGGGGTGGCTCGGGCATTTGCTCCGGATGCCTCCTGGACGCCTCCCTCAGGGAGGTGTTCTGGGCATATCCCACCGGGAGGAGGCCCCGGGGAAGACCTAGGACACGCTGGAGGGACTACGTCTTTCGGCTGGCCTGGGAACGCCTCGGGATCCCCCCGGAAGAACAGGAGGAAGTGTGTGTGGAGAGGGAAGTCTGGGAGGCCCTTCTCAGACTGCTGCCCCTGTGACCTGACCCCGGATAAGCTTAAGAAAATGGATTGATGCTATTTGGTCATGACATATGAAATGTGCTGGAACGCTCAGTGATGTTCAAGTCATTGGCAGCACAACAGCAAACAAGGCAGAGAGTGAACATGGCTGTCAGCGAACGCTGTTGTTTCGACGAGGTGAACTTGCAAATTAAAGGTGCAATAAAAGCTGCTAAGTTTGTATCGTCTACAACCATCTCAACCACTTTGTTTACTGTTGTGCTGTACCACAAAAGGGACCCCAGACAGACGCTTGAGTTTGACGTCATGGCTTCACAGCTCACAGGTGATTGGCTGGTGCGTGGTCTACAACTTCCAGGGTTCTTGCAAACCATCTAGTAGTGTATTCTGATTCCTGATCTAGTCACTGGAGAGAAATTAAATTGAGCAGTGGCGTTAGGTGGTGCCAGCCTAGCTAGTATATGTGTACTATGTCTCTCTTATGTCTCTCTTATGTCTCTCTTTTTTAATTTTAATCTTCATGATTATTTATGTTTTGATTTGTTTTTATTATGATTTTAATGTATTTCTTATTCTGTAAAGCACTTTGAATTACTTTGTGTACGAATTGTGCTATACAAATAAACTTGCCTTGCCTTGCCTTGCCTTACTAGGGTAAGACAAAATTAACATAAATACATGGAGAAAAATCAGTGTACAGTCTGTCTTAAAACTGTCTCTGAAATAATCCTCAGAAAGGCATTAAATGTGTCTATCTTGTGTTTGTTCAGATGGCGTTTTTACTGCAAAAAAAAAAAAAAGTTTGGCTCTCTTAGGCACTGTGTTCAAAATAGGAAGTGAGCAAGGGTGGCACTTCCGGCTCCATTGACTCTGGATCCAGTTCACTTTGTATTGAAAAAACTGTCGCCCCCCTCTCTGTAACTGCTGCTGTCAGGCTTCTCATTTTGGTCTTAAAATATGTGTATTTGTACATGATCCTGGTGTTTTTATTTTGGCCCCTATAACTTCTAGTCTCGGTGAGCTTCATTTGACTGTTGTTGAACACTATGTGTGACATCACACTCCAATACAGTCCTCTCCATAGATCTGACCTATAACTTGGCCTGCATGTGCAGTCACCTGCACAATACACACACAAAAATGCTCTCAACACATTTGTAGGAAAAACTAGAACTGTCACAAAACGCAATAAACATCATAATAATCATACAATTATCTCGCTTTAAACTACAGCCCTGAGGAACAAGGCAAAGACATAAAACTGCTCATGTGTTTCCCGGCAATTACAAAACAAGGTCAAAAGATAAAACTTATTTGACTGGCTTAATATGAAATCCATACACACCCAAAGGCCACACCACTTTAAATACACTGTTATGATTGGCCACATTGCACTGATCTTTGTGGATGGAAGCTTGGAGGGGATTTCACCCACAACCACTTCATTAAGAAACTTGGTCTGGACTTGTTTAACTTGTATGGAACAGCTTTGATTCTTAGATCACTTCACCCAATGCTAAAACTACATTCAAGAAGAAATATAGAAGTAGAACTAACAGATTTCTAGCATAATATTTATCAGAGGTGGGCTGTGCTTGGCTTCATTTTATAAACTTGAGTAACTTTTTAATAAAATAGTATTTTTCGCAGTAGTTTCCAGACACAGTTTTACTCCTGGTTGAGAAATATACAGTATTTATTCAGTGTAACAGTACTCTTACTTGAGTAAAAGTTATGATGACTCTTCACACTGTGTGTAAGTCTACAAGTGACAAAACCTTTAATTTATGTGGACAATATGAAATGATTTGAACATTTGTGTTTCTTGCTCTGGTCTTTCTGGTATGATTCAGTTTGTCTCATTTTTGTGGTTTATCCTGCAAAAATACCAGATGTTGTGCATTTGTTGATAAGTATAGACGTACGTATAGTTTTATTTTTATACCACATTTAAAACCATTATCCAATGTCATTTCAGCCTTTACACCACGACCTCTGCATTACATCTGTATTCAACTGCTGCTGGAGAATAAACTGGATGTAACTGATGACTAAATTGGGAGAAATGGGGATAAAATCTGATGCAAATTGATGATAAAGGAAATGTGGGAACATAAGGCCTAATTTTGGAAAGAAGAAAAAAAAACTTAGAAATGAGGAAACATAAGGCTGGGGGAACATAGGGCTGTGTCCCACTTGGACAACTACTAGAATAGAGTAACGAAAAACTATAATGGCAGACGGAGCCAAGCACACTGCAACGGTCCAGTTACAAAAAAACACTTCAAGTACAGAGACGATACTGTTACACTGAGAGCGCCCCCTGCAGTTTTAGAGCACTTCCTTTGTCATGACTCTTTACGCACGGTGTTTTTAGTTTGCAGGTGTTTTCATTGTTTTGTGCCTTGCATTGTTTCTCTATTAGTGGTGCATTTGATGACACGTTTGTCTTTGTTTCTTGCAGCATGTTTTTTTTTTTTTTTTTTTTTGTTTTTCATTTGCACCATGTTCTTTGTTAAAACCTCGTTTAAATTCGTGCTTGAGTTTGTGAATTTGCAACGTTTCCGTACATGGGCCGTTGCAGTGCTTTTGGCTCACGTTGGCCACCGTAAAAAACTGATTCTAATTGATACTGAAACTACTTTCAAAACTAGATCTTCATTTGTGCAGGTATTCATACTAAAAAAGTCACATTAACAGGACAGAAATAAACCTTTCCTGAATAGTTTTAGAATGATCTTGAGCTGTAGAACAAATATAAGAGCCCATGGACCACTTTGGAACCTACCTGGACCAATGAGGGATTACACATACTTAACACATACATAAGACCACATGGGAACATAAAAGAACATAAAAAGTACTGTGATTTAATGTTGAAAATCTAATGAATGAGAGTTTTTTATTATAATTGTGGTATCAGAATCAGTAATGAGTTTCAAGTCTGTTCCTTAGCATCGAAATAAAGCCTGAAATTTCAGTATCATGACAACACTACTTATTACTTGAGTAACTGTTTTGAAGTAACTGTACTTTAACTTGAGTACAATTTTAGCTACTCTACCACAACTCATATCACCATATAGAATTTGTTTTCCAATAAGACACATCCCTACCACTTCCAATACCATGAGTGCATATTTGGTACTGCATTACCACATCAAATACTGCTATTAAGTACAGTGTATCTGCGCGGGCCAGGACAGCTTCATAAGAGCAGCTCAGTGTAAACAAGAGTGTAAAATATGTGACACACTGAGCAAACAGAGCAGTGTGGTTGGAAATGAACTGATAATAAAAAAAAACACACGGGGTTACTGAGGCTGCGCTGGTGGGTGTCCTGAAGAGATTTTTGGGTGGAGGAGAGATATGAACCACAGCTAGGCCTTCTAACATTCCTAGCGTGGAAACTCCCAAGAATGACTCCTATTAAACACAAGCAAACCCAGATTTAGACTACTTTAGTTGTCAGTTAAAATGCATTTTCCAGTGGCAGGGATTGACAAAGCTAACCATCTGCAACCATTTTACAGCAGTCCCAAAGCTCAAGGCGAAACTGCTCATACTGGAGTGTTAGATATTCAGTTGTCTAGACTAGTTGCAAATTGAGGAGTTACTTAAAAGCGTCTGTACTGGATTTTAATGTATTCTTGTCAAGATAAATGCTCTTTACGTCATGTACTGTATAGTAAAATCTGCTTAATAAGGGAAAAAATAAGGAGAAAATAAGATTGTAAAATACTGTTGGCATGATACAAAAATTTCAAACTTGATTCAGATAATAAGGAATAGACTCAATACTCAATACTGATTGTGATGGTGATAATAGATGATACAGCTCAGCTCATTCTAAAAACTGTTCAGGAAAGGTGCATTTTTCTTTTTTTTTAGTATCAATACCTGACAAATGTCTAGTTTTAGTATTGACTGACTTTTGAAACTTCTACATTGTAAAATATAATCTATTCATTTTACAAAGCATTTTCTCAGGTAATAACCATAGAAGTATAATAAAATCTGGAAGATGAATCCAAGATGGTGCCGTATTGTGTTCAGTGGTGTGTGATGATGTCTGTGTCTGTGACTGTGGAGCGTTTGGACCAATCAGAGCCAGAGCTGCTAGAGTGGAGCTAGCACAGATTCAGAGTGGGGCTATGCTAACTTTTACAAAGTTGACTTTTAGGCACTTTGAGGATTTAAACATTTAAAAAACTTGATGTTATGAAAATAGAAAAGAATCCCTAGAAATCTGACCTTTGTGAAAGTTGTCAATGCCCTGTGAGCCAGAATATTTTCTGGAACAGCACCGAGGAGCTGCAGTACCGAGGTACCAGTATGGAGTGGCCACTAGTGGGTCTCGAGCCTGGACAGAGGAGGAATGCCTTATCCAGTTTTTATTATAGATCCATGGTAATAACTCAACACAGAAGCTACTGGCAGGATTGCTATTTTTGAGCAACCAGGCACATTGTTACTAAGAAACATATTCCAGACACTTTACTCTCTTCTTTTTCATTGTGCATTTACAAGAGTGACCCTCCTTTAAAATCAGATTCAACAGGGTCTAGCTTGTTTCGAGTCTATGCATTTATTGGGCTTCAGATGATGCAAACACAGCACAGATGAAGGGCTAAATTAAAGGACCTGTACCCGATTTTTAACCATAAATGACCATGTTTCAAAATGAAAAGTTAGTTCAGGCAGCTGTTTGGCATGGTTCTCATCCAACAATGTCTCTGATTGGATAAAAGTGAATCTGTCCATCCATATATGGTGTCAGTCTATGGTTTCAGATGAGCCCCACAATATTTAATACAGATGGGAGACAGCAAGGATGAATATTGCTCAAATGCAGATTTATGCTGTTAATTGAGTTCTAGTTCTAGGGTCTAGTCACTAATATAAAAAAAATCTGGTTAAACATTTGGGATTTTTCCTTTTGAATACTTTGTATAAAAAATAATATTACTATGTAGAAATTATCACATTGGCTCTAGTCCCTCATATTTGAGTATGACATCATCACATTAGAATCTGAAAATGGTAACTGTTTATACACACAAGTAACTCTGAACTTTGAACAGTATTCTCCAACAATAAAAGTCCATTAAGTCTTTATCAAGAACAGAGGAAATGACTGCATGGATCGTTTGGGGCGTTTGGTACAATGGCTGTTGGCTGACGGTCAATAGGAAAATGCCTTGAATACAGGGCACAGAAGATGTTTCCTTTGTCGTGTGACTGACTGGACCAGCCACTGTTGGGCGTGTGATGTGGTCAGATTGTGGTTTTGTAATTTTCTGAGTATTGTTGCTTCATTTACCAAACCAAATACCATGAGCATTTGTCATTTTGTCTTGGACACTTACGACACATGTTTGGCAAATACAGAATGATTTCTTTCCATCTTTATTTCTTTCCATCTTTCATTTATTTATGTACATTTTAATGCACTTTTTTAATGCATTTTTGAGAGTTTAGTTAAAAGTGAATTGTTACGTTTTCTGGTGGAAGGTCCTTCACCTGCTTGTGTCTATGGATATGTCATTGCTCTGCCTCAAATGTTCCACAATATGACAATAAACAGCTCTACATTACATTTACTCAATTACAGGTGGTTATATAGCTCCAAAATACCTAGAAAAACAGGAATTCTGACTGCAAGCGACGTTGCTTCTCCACAGATCTGACCTGTAACTTGGTCTGGATAGAAAGGTTTAATACCGCGCAATGTAATATTCCAGACAAACCAATAGTATTTGACAGACTCTCCACCAGAAAAGTTACACACTGCACCTTTACATGATAACAAAAACGCCAAAATTTACTCGCCTAGCAATGACAAGAAACTTTACTAAACCAAGAGCAAAATGAGGCTAAAGTAGGAAAATCATTGTCTGGAAACACAGAAACTCGTCCATCCCAAGGACAGGATCCCAACACAAAAACAGGCCAATCTAATGCTAATAAGGTATTTAACAAGGCTGGAGGTGAGAGCCAACAGACAATAGGGACATAAGCACCCACAATGAAGTTAGGAAGTAAGCCATAGCAGGTCAGATTCACTCTAAAACTCCTCTCTTTTGGTTGGACTTGGTTAACTCAGAGTAGGGATGCAACAATAACCAAAATATCGTGATACATCATCAAAAGTCTCACAATAATATCACAGGTCATCACAATAATATATCGAATTAGTCTCTTTGCTTAAATTCACAGTTTTGGTGCAGCAGTCGCTAAAAACAGAGGGAACTACATAGACCATTATCCTTTGCTCCATTTCAGTGCAGATTACAAAAAAAATAAAATGTGTAGCACTTTGAAATCTTACTTAATTGGACTATGACAGAATCAAAGTCTTGTCAAGGCATTTAAAAAAGGATAAAAGTGGTCACAAAATATCACAATAACTATCATACCGTGAGAGATATATCGTGAAACTATCCTAGAAAAAAGTTTGGATATCGTTACACCCCTAATTCAGAGTAGTATGAAACCGTAAGTCAGTACCATCAAATAGAAAATGGCTTCTGGGTGGGAGCAGAAATGTCTTGACAGTGTCCAGATGATACTGTTGAAATAGTCAGTGGTCACATTTTTATATAGCGTTTTTCCACCTTCAAGGCTCTCAAAGCACTTTACATCAAGGAACCACTCACCCATTCACACACATTCACACACCCACGTGCGCAGACACTGGGGGTGATGGAGGATAAATGTTTTGCCCAAGCACACAATAAGCTCGTTAAACTGTGGGAGGTGGAATTGCACTGCAAACTGCTCAACTGATGATGTTTATGTCGAGAGCGGGTTTCGAACTGCCAACCTTCAGATCAGTGGACACTTTACCACCTATGTTACTGTCGCTTACGAGGGGCCGTTCAAGACATTATTCATTCTGGCCCTGTCATATGCAGTACATACAATCTCCTTTCACATACCTACGTTCTCCTTGCACATACATACATTCTCCTTGCACATACATACATTCTCCTTGCACATACATACATTTTCCTCTCATGTATGTATGTGAGAGGAGAATGTAAGTATGTGATGTATGTTCAAGTAGAATGTATGTATGTGAAAGGAGAATATATGTATGTGAAAGGAGAATGTATGTATGTGAGAGGAAAATGTATGTATGTAAGTGCAAAAAATGTAAGTATGTAAAAGTAGTATGTATGTGCAAGTAGAATGTATGTATGTGAAAGGAGAATATATGTACGATGTATGTGAAAGGAGAATGTATGTATGTGAGAGGAGAATGTAGTATGTATGTGCAAGTAGAATGTGTGTATGTGAAAGGAGAATATATGTATGTGAAAGGAGAATGTATGTATGTGAGAGGAAAATGTCGGTATGTGAGAGAAAAATGTATGTATGTAAGTGCAAAAAATGTAAGTATGTAAAAGTAGTATGTATGTGAAAGGAGAATGTATGTATGTGAAAGGAGAATATATGTATGTGAAAGGACAATGTATGTATGTGAAAGGAGAATGTATGTATGTAAGTGCAAAAAATGTATGTATGTAAAAGTAGAATGTATGCATGTGAGAGGAGAATGTAGTATGTATGTGCAAGTAAAATGTATGTATGTGAAAGGAGATTGCATGTATGTGAGAGGAAAATGAATGTATGTGAAAGGAGAATGTATGTATGTGCGAGGAGAATGTACAGAATGTATGTGAGTGTAAAAATGTATGTATGTGACAATATGTGTACATGTATGAAAATGTGAGTGTATGTGAGAGGGCCAGAATTAATAATGTCCTCATAATCACTCTCTACATTGTCTGCCAAGTCCAGAACAATATGTCTTTGTATTTGTTCTACAGATTGATATCAGTTTGTTCACCACTTCCTCCATCACACTTTCCTCCATCAGCCTCAACCACCGCCGTCCAATAAGATTTGTTTATTTCAGTGACTCGTGTGAAACAAAGGAGCTCATTGGTCACGTATCATTTTGAATAAACTTTTCAACATTTCTCTCACCTCAGATTACCAGTTTGGTACTTTGCTCACTGATTCGAGAACTGTGACCAGACCTGTGATCTAAGTATTGTTACCTGACCAGCCAGAACCACACACTTTGACCAAACTTTACAAAGAGGATTTGGAGCTGTTCCTGCATTCTATCACCCTTCTGTTTTCGGAGAAAGTTGGCTGGTGACACACGTGACACGCCCCTTTTCTTCGGATGGCGCGACTCGGACCTCGGTGGCGGAAAAAGTAGACCGAGCAAGGATTCCGAGTCAGACTCCAAGGTGGCTGCGCCTACTGTGACGTGTAAATATGAACTGTTTTCATTGTGTTTAGACACTTTGGTGGTTTAAATGACAATTTCAGTCACTCGTATTACTGCAGTACCTCACCGCGTCCCTATGACTGACTGTGGGTACGGTATTCGGTGTTGTGGTGAGGCAAATATTGAAGAAATACTTGATTTAACGGGCATCCGACATGCAAAACAGTAATACGCTTCAACTTGGAAGTGACACCAAATCTGAGGTCCAAGTGGGAAGTCGGAAGAGTTTGCGTCCTGTCTTTTTTATTTCAGAGGGCGTGGCTGACAGGCAGATTAACCAACCAGAGACGCATTCTCCATTTGCATCAAAAAACTAAGGACAAAAAACTACTTAAAGGACTGAATGAATGAATTTTGGAGAGGAGATGTCTACAAATTAATGGCTGAGGTTGGATCGTCTCAAGTTAATTAATTTCACCCTCTTTTGTCCAGTTCCTTCTGGATTCGAAAAGACTGTAAAAGAAGTAAAAAGACTGGCTGTTCATTCAAAAGTATTGGAGAAGTGTGTGTTCTAGATCCAAGGCAAGGGAGGTCATATTGATTTTTGCTATTTTTTGTGATAAACTGTGCAGCCCCAATAAACAGAACCATAAGTAATAAATTGGCCATGGAACTCCACTCAAAAACAAAATTTCATTTACGGCACTAAAAACCACTATTGCCTTCTGGTCCAAATGTACAACAATCACTGAGGCAACGTGGCCAAGAGCAGAAAAATGCTTTGAAAGGTGCAATATGTAACTTTTCGGCTTCTTGTTTCTATGGAAATGTCATTGCTCTGCTTGGAATGTTCCACAGGATAACGTTAAACAGCTTTACCTTACATTTATTGCTCAAAAATACCTAGAAAAACAGGCATTCTGACTGAGCGGGCTTGCCTCTCCACAGATCTTGCCAGGTTTGGTCTCCATGAAGATAGAAATGCTTAATGCCATACTGTGAAACATCTCAGACAAAGCAGTGGCATGTCCATGGAGAAAAACATTTGACGGACCGTCCACCAGAAAAGTTACACAAAGCATCTTTAAACCAAAATAATAACTTTGGAAACTGGCTGATTGAAACATGTGTTGGAAAAGCTGCAGAAATCCAGAGAGAAGGCCCCACCCTGTCCTGTGGTCACCCTAGGGAGTCCTCATGTAAACAGACCTCCAGAGCAGATAGGAATCCATTCTTTTTCCATCAAACACATTGTGGTGAACATGGCTCTATCTGACCATCTCTCTGAGGCCTGGAAACCTCTTTAGATTCTACCACAAGAGCTGTAGTGGTGAGACAGACTGAAACTAAGCAAGAAAACCACACAGATGGAGATGGACGGATAGCTGGAGGTTACCACACAACATTTCTCGCATTTCACAATCAAAAAAGTAGGACTAAGGTATGAAGCAACAAAGAAAGGATTGATAATAAGGAGTATATTTTTAGCTCAACATTTTGACATTATGAACAAAATAACAGAACCACAATTAATTGTTAAGAAGTCAGAGGGTACAAATCTAAAAGTTAAGACAATAAAGGTTAAATGAAAGCAAAAGTAGGATAAAAAGAATGAAAACAAGCAACAAAGTAAAAGCACTTCTTGAGGTCAAAATATGTCCCGTGTGCATCAGTATGGTTAGCATGCTAGTTTCTGGTAGCTGTCTATGTGTGACTGAAACAACACACAACTTTGGCTATGTTTTTGAGGAGGTAACAACATTATAACATGGCTTAAAGCTCACAAAAGTCCATATTGAGTAATATAGGACCTTTAATTGTTTATAAGTCAGAGGGTCCAAATCTGAAAGTCAAGACAAAAAGGTTAAATGAAAGCTAAAGTAGAGTTTGAATATTTGAATATTATAACTATGAATATTTTATCCCAAGTATAAGCACTTCTTGAGGTCAAAATATGTCTCCAGTGTACTTTCTTCATCTAATTATAGAGTTTTTCTTTCTTTTCTTTTTTTTTTTTATAACAGGCAACATTGTGGTTAGCATGCTAGTTGTTGTTAGCTTTACTGCGATGCAATCAAATCAAATCAAACTTTATTTACAGAGCGCTTTTCATACAAAAATGCAACATAAAGCGAGGCAAAATTTGTTAAACTCCATACACCTCCACTAGAATCATTTGGATGATTTCAGATCTGGAACTGCCAATCTGTACTAAACTAAAGGTAAAAGGTAGCTGTTAACTTGAAAACTACCACTTCAAGACATCACAAGGTGGAACACAGAGTTTTGAGCTTTGGAAATGTAGACAGACTAATAATAAAGAATTGCTCAAGCCTGTGAATGATAACAAAAGTCAACTCCAGGTACGTGTTTGAGGAGGTAACAACATTATAACATGGTTTAAAGCGCACAAGAGTCAATTTTGCGTAATAAAGGCCCATTAACAATTCTGTAATATATTATACAGCGTTATACTTTTCAATTAACTTAAATGAACTTTACTCAGACCCAACATTATAGAAGTACCTCATGACCACATTGGAGTAGTCTCTCACGTGTACAGTACAAGCCTGGGGGTACACTCTTGATAAAGACAGACTAATTTATTCAGCCTTATGGTTAAAAAGTGCCCCCATTTTGACGCAACACACACCAACAGGGCTGCAACTGCATTTATGTCGTCAAGATAATTGTACTTCAAATGCTACTTCGAAACTAAGGAATAGACTACCAGTATCAATACCAATACCGATACCACAATAATAAAAAAAACACTTTGATTTTCCATTGTCTATAGTTGGAAGTTGAATTGAGTTACTTAAAGGCTCTGTACAGGATTTTAATGTATTTCATGTATTGTTTGGTAAATGCAAGAAAGAAAACAACAACAACATGAAAAAGACTTTAAAATAGTGTTACTAACTATTTTCTAGGGAATAGACTCAATACTCAATACTGATTGTGATACCACAATGATAATAAAAAAAAAAAACAACACTTTCTTTAGATAACAGAATGTGACTTCCAACATTAAATCAGAACTTTCTTTTCTATTCCCATGCGGCCTTATATCTGTGTAATCCCTCAGTGGTCTGTATTAGTCTATGTGCTCTTATACTTGTTCTTATACAGCTCAGGATCATTCTAAAGCTATTTACGAAAGGTTAATTTCTGTCCAGTCTGTCCATATGACCTTTTTAGTATTGATACCTGCGCAAATGAATAGTATTAGTATCTGATTTTTGATACTTTTGACAACCTACTCTGCACAGATTTAGAAAACAACATAAGCCTGGCGTGTGCGTATTACACAGAAGTTGCTGAGTCCAATGTTTTGCTGTTATATTTTCAAGGCTCCAGCTGTGGTGAGGGGAACGCCTGTTTTTAAAGCTGCACACGCTCCAGAGGGGGCGGGACTTATCAGTGTGAGGCTGTGGATAGACGGCAGAGATGGTATCTAATGTAAACACAAGCAATCAATCGGTGGAAAAAACAACTAGGGGGCGCCATAAAGGTGTGACTCCAGCACGGTTGGACGCTAATATTGGATAATCATAAGAGAATATATGATGACAGTTTTTAAATGCGTTCTGAGACATTGTTTGATGTTATTACTTATCTTTCCATTTTATTTTGACTTGTACATATACATTTGTATAATAATGTCTTTTTTGACACCTGTCTCTTGCTATCTTTGCTACTTATTTATAATTTATTATTACAATTTATATGTTTTGTCTTTGTTATTATATTATATTGTGATGTGTGAGCTACTGTCCAAATAATTTCCCTTGTGGATCAATAAAGTTTGTCTAAGTGTAAATCTATTACATATTTCATAATTGTCTTTCACTTGAAAACCTGAATTGGGAATTAGCAAATAGGAATAAGAAGGAAGGTATTATATTGAGATTTGGGCTAATACATTTAAGACAAATACAAAACCAATCCTAAACTTGCAATAAAAGCAATCACATTATCACCTTACAATGAAGCAACCAATCCATTATTTCTAAACTTTAAAACCCTAGAACATAGAGAAAAATTCCACAACGTCTTACTTTGTGAGTTGTGAGATTTTTTAGGACAAACCATGCAATATTTCGGTACTAGGCCTTCATCAGGCAAACAGAATGAGAGCTGAAACTTTAAATCCCTGAAATTTTACAATTTAATGGACCTGTACCCTTTATATAAGAAAATATGTTTAAAATCCGAAATGGTCAATCGAGCCATGTTCATAAAAAAGAAAATGAGATCAAATATTATGAAATGCTGTATATATGGTTAAAGGGGTAGACCTCTGGAAGAATTGTACAGAAGACCTAAAATTGTGCATCACTCTCTTCCACTTTCAAAATGTCAGTAAGCTTAAGCATCAGCCTACACCATTTCGGTTTTTGTGCATGTTAAATATGATTGTTTCTGGAATAATATCAGAACAATCCTGAAATAAAATAAACTCTGACAATGCAGAAAAAAATGAACATGGTATTAAACATGGTGCTTAAAAGGTACAGTATACAACTATCTGGAGATGGCACGTCACCTGCATGATTCTATGAAAACAGAAAAGAAAGTTAAAGCCATACTTCGGAACATCACTGTGGAGTAAGATACATTTTATGCAATTCTGTGGAAGAACATAGTAAAAAAAAACACATTCCATGAAGATGAGCAGAAGAAGAGCTCTCCTCCAGGCCAAATAAGAAGCAAAAAATAAACAAACACAGGCTTTTATTTTAGTCTATCTTTGGACTAAAAAGTTACACACTGGCTTTAAATTAACAGAGGATAGTTTATAGAGAAATGCTCAGAACAACCGCAGTGTAGTACAGTGTTTCAAAGCTGAATTCATCATTTTAGCAAGTTTAGCTTTAGACAAAACAAAAAGCCAGCGCCGGGGGCAAGTAGCGGTCTTATAAATTATTAGACGGGCTTGTGTTTTGTTGAGTTAAATCTGTCTTTGAAGCTGGAGCAGACGAGGAAGCTGTCACACTCCCCCTAGTGGAATAAAGTGACATCTGATGAACAGGGATGGAAATAAAGTTAATGAGGGGCGGATTAAATATTTATCTGTTTGTTTGTTTGAGAAGCATGCCCCCGTGAGGAAAGTGTCAGAGCTGAAATGAGTTGTCAAACATCAGCAATCTGAAGCAACAAAAAAGTAAATCTATAGCAGCCAACCAGACCACAGTGGGACTACATATTGCTGACATGTTCTTTGTAAAGACACCTTCTCCACCTTTATCTGAACTTGATGTGTGGGTGATTTGGGGACACCACAGGGACCACTGACACAGAACTGCAGCCACATCACTTATTAGTTAGCCCTATGGCAGCCGTGGCGAAAGAAGTATCTTACTACAACAAAAAGGGAGGTTGAAGTAAGTTTAAGGGTGCAAAGTGACTAATGCATTACATACAGGGTGTCCCAAAAATGTTACCTCATTTTCCAGGCCAATATTTTTGGTAATTATTGTTGAAATAACCTCAAATTTTCACAGAATGTATAGAAACAGATCAAGATTTTATATTTAATGTTCTAGTTTTGCTGTGTTTTCAGGTTGAGCCATGCCGTCCCACACCAAGGAAAAGTCATTTTGCGTCTTGAAATATGCTTGCGCAGTCACCCAAGACTGTGCAGCGTGCCTTCAATGAAAAATCTGGCAAACAAATTTGGACTTGGTAATAAAAATTTAAAGAGGAAGGCTGCTTATGCAGGGCTAAAGGATCTGGTAGAGCAACATCAACATCATCACTGAAGCAGATTTAGTAGTTTTCAAGATAATTACTTTTAAAATGATGTTACATTTTTTGGGACACCCTGTATTATACTACATTATAATTTATGAAAGGTACAGTATGTTTTTTTTGGGGTTGGGGATCCATCACCTGCTTGTTTCTGTGGATATGTCATTGCTCTGCTTGAAATGTTCCACAGTAAGACATTAAACAGCTCTACCTTACATTTATTAAATTGTAGGTGATTGTACTGCTGAAGAACACCTAGAAAAACAGGCATTCTGACTGTGAGCGGCATCGCCTCTCCACAGATCTGACCTGTAACTTGGTCTGGTTTGGTCTTCATGAAGATAGAAAGGATTAATACCATCCTGTGAAACATTCCAGACAAAGTAAAATCATCTCCATGGAGAAAAGCATCTGACAGACCCTCCACCAGAAAAGTTACACAATACACTTTTAAAATTTTGGATTTGATTTGTGAATTGTACAAAAGTGCTCATCATAAATGGATTTCTAGATATTGATACTATTTTTTTTTTTTTTTAGCTTTCAACCATGTTATAACACTGTTTCCCTCATCTAAAACGTCCCTGAAGAGGTTTTCAATACCATCCATTCATGGTTGAGTCATTTAGCGATCTCTCCCGGGCCCTATTCAAACTTCCCTCTGGTAAACTGTTAGATCCCGTGCAATGCTCAGCCAAGCTTACGTCACCCATGCTCCTGCACAACAATTCTCCACAAATATACAAAGGCGGGATACACAACAAACTGTTCACAACAGTTCATTAGTGAGATGGACTCTGATTGTGTTGTGATAGAGCTCTGAAGTGGGAGTGACTTAGCACGAGCAACAGAAGTGGAGACTAAGCATGTCAATAACAACAACAATGTTAATAGGTTGGTTTCTGTGAACATAGCACATAGCAATTTCAAAAAAGGTAACACAGTGATATAAATATGTTATGTGTAAGCAGTTAATATCCCATAGCAGTAAAATAATCTTCATGGAGACCAAACCAGACCAAGTTACAGGTCAGATCTGTGGAGAGGTGACCCGGCTCACTGTCAGAATGCCTGTTTTTCTAGGTATTTTTGAGTTATAAAACCACCTGTACCCTCCTGAGTAAACATAAAGTAGAGCTGTTTAACTACACTGTGCAACATTCCAAGCAGAGCAATGACATATACATAGAAACAAGCAGGTGACGGAACCCCATTCAAAAAGTTACACAGCGCACCTTTAAGTATCACAAGCTATCAATGAATATAGAAAAGAAAAGTGGGTGTAGATATCTCCCCCACAAAACAGCTCATAAAACAAACCCAAAACAATTCTAGTATACAGAGCTTCTGTAAGTTTTTGTGTAAATGTATTGCAAATTCATGATATCACTGACTTATAAGTGTAACTTTTTGGTTGTGGATCCGTCACCTGCTGCTGAATATGTCATTGCTCTGCTTGGAATGTTCCACACTGTGACATTAAACAGCTCTACCTTACATATATTCAATTACAGGTGGTTTTATAGCTCAAAAATATCTAGAAAAACAGGCATTCTCTCTACAGATCTGACCTGTAACTTGGGGCCTGTTTACACAAGAACGCTTGTGGGTAAAAACGACAAAATATTTTATCAGAAGTGCCTTTCGTTAAAAATGCAAAAATCTGTAACCACCCTCCGGCGTGGAAAAGTTGAATACACTCTGCCGTAGTGTTTCCGTCTACACTGCCCAAGACACAAAACTCTGGTCAGTTTACGTCACATACGGCCTGGCATGCATACCCAATCGAATTCCACACACTTTTGCGTCACCATATGCATGCAGATTTCCTCCCGAAAATGCTCACCTAAACATGGAATAAAAAGTGAAGACGCGACGCCACTTTTGCGTCTACTGTTCAGACCATCATCATATCAACGTAGCCTTGGTCTGGTCTCCTTGAAGATAGAAAGCTTTAATGCCATACTGTGAAACATTCCAGACAAAGCAATAACATCTCCATGGAGAAAAGAATTTCACGGACCCTCCACCAGAAAAGCTACACAATGCACCTTTAAGAAATACATACATTTGCAATTGATTAATATTTGTGATTGAGATTAAATGTATTGTTTTGAAATGTTTTACGCTTCTTTAAGCTCCTTTTATCATATGTTTGCACACTGTTTTTGTCTTTTAATACTTTATGAATGAAATAAACAAATAAAAAAACATCTCACTATATCCGTCCGGTGTCAGTCTGAGCTTTACTACGTGCTTGTATGTGTGTTGTGTGGTTGCGTAAGGCCATAGTTGTCACATCTCTACACACACTGCTCCCTTTGATGCCACTGTCCCGGCGCATCCTGTTTTGGGGCGACAGACAAAGAGACAAAAGGAGCAGTGGAGTGAGGAGAGGGCCCTGTCTCACTCGGCTCGGACCCTCATTTGAATACAAAGAGTGGTAGGACTCATTAGTGTGGAGCAGTGCGCTGGGTCAGGCGTGTTCAGATGAGGTCATAGCTAAAACAACTGATGCTATTTACGCGCTCAGATGGGAACAGAACGGCAAAGGTTCTGGCAGGACAATAGAGAGTACTGTGGAAGTTGGAGGCGTTTAACTAGGATTTTTTGTGTATTTTGAAAAGTTACAGAGCTTGTTTCGGTATGCGACTAAACCACATAAGCCACACGATTGCTTTAACAATGTCTAAAGAGCTTTTGTTTTGGACACTTTTTGGACTTTCGTTTTGACACAAAATATGTTTCTTTCTGGACCACTGCAGTTCATTTGGTCTTCCGATAATTTATGTTACTAGGTTGTTTTTTTCAGACCAAGAGTTTCTTTCCATACTTGACAGTTTCGCTTGCTCACTAGTGCTCTTCCTTAGAGTAGTCATGTGATGTTTCTGTGAAGTCAGACAGCAGGTGGCGCTGTCATCCTGCCTCCACCGGTAGGAAGACAGCACCAAAACCTGTTTAAATCAGCTGAACGGACACGTCACAGCACATCACGTGACCACTCTGAGGAAGATTGCGAGTGAGCAGTCGAAACTGTCAGGTATGAAAACAAATCCTTGGTCTGAAAAAAATATCAAGGTTCCCACTCTTTTTCACTGACAAAGTTTCAAAACTTTTTCATGACCTAAAGTGAATTTTCCATGACTTTACAGCACCTACACAGTGCACTGATCAGACTTTTAGGGCTAAATATTAAATGTTAACCCTTTCCTCTCATTTTATGGTTTGGGATTATAGTTTTTTTAACATTCAAACTACTGTCAGTGCATTTATTGTTGTCTCCTTTAAACAAAAGGCGCAGACGTTTGGAAATAATCATAACAGCTTCATGAGAACTTAACAGAACGCTGTAGTTGTGTGAAAGAGATACTACAGTTCCATGACTTTTCCAAAACTTTCACCGAATTTACAAAATTACATGACTTTTCCAGTCCAGGAAAATGACATTTTAAATTTCCAAAATTTCCATGACCGTGGGAACTGTGAAATAACCTAATACCATATGTTTCTTTTTGGATGCTTTAAATTGGTCATTCATTTCACACCTGGTTTTGGAGTAGACTGCCAAAAGCTTCCACTCTGCGTCACCAGCTCCTCTAACTACTGATCACACACTGACATGGTGTTTTAATGTCTTGCCCAAGGATACAATATTAATATGTACTGGTCTAAGCCGAGATCAAAATCAAGACTTAAAAGAAAATGGTGGTTGAGTAGCTAGTACTCGGCTCACAGCAAGAAGGTTCTTAATTTGACTCCTGGGTCAGCCAAGTTTTTCTGTTTGAGGTTTGCATGCTTCTCTGTGTGTCTGTGTTTTGCTAAAATCATTAAGCAAAACACAAATCCAAACTCTCCCTTGTTATATAAATCAGGCAAACAAAATCCCTGGTACAGTCCAAACCCCTCTGTCTGAACTCCATGGTGACTCAGAGCTGAGAAAGGCCACTCACATCACTGAGGACTCCACTCACCTGCTCCATAACGCCTTCACAGAGTTACCTTCAGGCAAGCACAAAGTCCCTCTGGCCATAAAACACAAAATATAACACACAAACACAAAATACACAAATTCCATTGCTTCTCTGAACTCCAACAGATGAGCTCAGGCCACTGCTGTTGTCTTTTATTGCGATGTGTTTTTTTAAATGTGTCCCATGCACCTGCTGCAACAAACAATGAAGATGATTTTATCTCTGATCTGATCAAGACTCGCCCCAGATCTGCAGATTCTCCTCACAGGCTACCCCCATGGTACTGAAGGACAGGTCACAAGCCACATGGGCACAATCAGTGTGTACCACTTTAAAACTAGGGCTAAACAGGGCTAAACAGGACTAAACCAGGACTAAACCAGAACAAAACTAGGGCTAAACAAGGACTAAACAAGGACTTAACCAGAACGAAACCCGGGCTAAACCAGGACGAGACTAGGACTAACCAGGGCTAAATCATGACTAAACCATGGCTAAACCAGAGCTAAACCAGGACTAAACTAGCACTAAACCAGGACTAAATGACCCAGATCTAAACCAGGTTTAAACCAGGACCAAACCAGGATGAAACCAGGACCAAACCAAGACTAAATGACCCAAGTCTATACCAGGTTTAAACCAGGATAAAACCAGGACTAAACCAGGTTTAAACCAGGACGAAACCAGGATGAAACCAGGACTAAACCAGGACTAAATGACCCGGGTCTAAACTAAGCTTAAACCAGGTCTAAACCAGGACTAAAACTGGGTTAATCCAAGGCTAAACCAGAGTTAAACCAGGACTAAACTAGCACTAAACCAGGACTAAATGACCCAGGTATAAACCATGATTAAATCAGGTCTAAACCAGGTCTAAACCAGGTTTAAACTAGGTTTAAACCAGGACTAGATCAGGACTAGATCAGACTAGATCAGACTAAACCAGGACTAAACCAGGTCTAAATTTTCAACATCCCATGTTGTGTGTTAGAGACTGAACTACATAAAGAGAAAAAATCCACTATATTCTTTTAGATCTGCAGCACTGCCACAAAACCTCATATGTATTTTGTGCATATCTTTTTCTCATCAGTGCAATACTAGAGAAATACAAGGATATCTGAATAATAAACAAATCATTAAGCACAGCCGCAAACAGACAATGACTAATGTGTCTTTATCAGGAGTCCAAACTAAACAGAATGAGCTGTAGAATAAACAGAGGTCACATGACACCAGCACAGAACATTTACTTCCTGTATGACATCACCGCTGAGTGTGTAATATTTACTGTAGTCATCATGTGGTGCTAGAAACACAGTAACCAAACCCTGCCACTGTTTACTGTCACACCTGTCGCACCTGTTGCACCTGCCCACACAAGGCCAAATGAGAATGCAGTAGAGTTAAAGGTTCTGTAAATTATTTTTTACAGTGTTAAAAATGTGAAAACAGATCTAGCTGTGTAATGTAAACAGTTTGCAGTGGTCCAAACTTATTCCTGACTTTGCATTTCAAACATCCTGCATATGCATTATTCACTACAATGAGTTTATAAGTGCTTTTCACGACTTTCAGTTTCAGACCATAGCGGACTTTTGTTTTGACAGGAACTAACATGCTAATCTCACACTTCCTGATCATTGGACAATAAAAACCTATTCTGACCAACAGCTGCTTATACAATATATCTGTATTGAGGGCAAGAGAAATTTTGCTCAAATACATGGGAAAAAAATTGTGTGCAGTTTTAATGGACGATAAAACAGTGTAAAGACAATGCAACAGGATATGATAAGAATTGATTTTATAGCCTAATAAAGCACTGAGATGCCTGTGTGAATATGAGCCGAATTAAATGAAATTCTAATTAAAATTGCCGAACTAAATAAAATTCTAATAAAAATTGCTGAATGAATAAAATTCTAATTAAAATTGTCGAATGAATTAAATTCTAATTAAAATTGTCGAATGAATTAAATTCTAATTAAAATTGCTATCTGAAACGTTAATGCAACTATCAAATAAAAAGGCAGACAAGATAGAGAGAGATCAGTCTGGTCCCCACTCCACCTCTAAGCCAGGACCAATTATGACTGTCCAATCAAATCCTTTCTTTTTTCCTTATTAAGCAGACGTATTAGTTTTGAAACAGACAGACCACACGTGTCCTTGATTAGCAAATCCACCTGTCAGTCACGCCCATCTGAACTCACATTCATCAGACTCACATCTTCAGAAAGTATTAAAGATGTGCGTATTCTGGATCTCACCTCTCAAGGTCAAAATTCCACTTTGTGATGTCATGTGGTAATACAGGAAGTGCTCCATTGTGTTTTTAAACTCTATTCACCTTCACTAGAATCATTTGGATTTCAGCCCTGGAGTTGCCAGTCTCTGTTGAACAAAGGGGTAAAACATAGCTGTGAACTTAAAAACTACCACTTCATGACATCACAAGGTGTGTTGTAGATGTTTTCAGGTTGTCCAAGAAAGGGTGGAAGTAAAAGACTGGAGACCAACTGGATGTCTTAAGCAGGAGAAGTTTATTTACCATCAATAATACAGGCCCGGGGGGACTTGGAAAGTTAACACAGTATGATTTCAAAAGTCCCCCCGGGCCTGTATTATTGATGGTAAATAAACTTCTGCTTAAGACATCCAGTTGGTCTCCAGCCTTTTACCTCCACTCTTTTTTGGACAAGCTGAAAACGTCTACAACAAGGAGGAAAAGAGCATTTTGATCTTTGAAAATGTAGACAGACTAATAACAAAGGATTACTCAAACACGTGTGAATGAAACAAAACACAGCTCCAGGTATGTTTCTGATGAGGTAACACCATTCTAACATGGCTTAAAGCTCACAAGAGTCAATTTTGCGTAGTAAAGGACCGTTAAAATGAACTAGTCGTGTTTTTTTATGACACTAAAATTCAGTTTACAGAAATATACAAACACAGAAGGTTATATTAACATTTTCACACGGTGCATGTTACAGCTACTACCACTTATCACAACTTCCCAATCCTGCAATCCAAATAAATCAGCCGATAAGAAACAGGTTAACATTTAAAAGTCCTGTATTACACAAAGTTGACTCTTGTGAGCTTTTAGCCATGTTATAATGTTAATACATACCTAATGAAAAACATATCCAGAGTTGTGTTTTGTTTCATTCACACATTTTATTATTTTTTATTATTAGTCGTACATTACGACATACGTTTCCAAGCTCAAAATGCTCCCTTCCACCTTGTGATGTCATGTAGTGGTAATTGTGTGTGTGTGTGTGTTAAACTTGTGTGAATGAAACAAAACTCCAGGTCTGTTTTTGACATATATGTCTGAAAATAGTATAATAAGTGTCCTTTAAAATACCCTTAGACTACAGACTGTGGTACTGTGGTATAAAGTGAGCACAGTATTAAAAACTGCTCTAGGTTTTTGATGGACACTTTTAGAATGCAAATAGCCACTAAGCATTAAAATACAGTTACATAACCACTGTTGTATAAGCAAAATTCACCACTGGCCTTCTGCTGCTCTGTTCAAATTAATGTCTCCTCAGCAGTTGATCGATAAAGTTCCTCCAATATAATATGGGTTATAGGAGTACAAAGAGTTAATAATACAAGAGAAGTTATGACATAATTTGCATAAAGGGGAGTACCTGTTAAGGGTTGTGTCTAATACTTCCTATATATAATAACGGAGAGCACTAGTGAACTGAAAAAAAATGCAAAATAGTGGTTAGAGTGGCCAAAAATTGTTCTTTACTGTAACAGTAAAATAATATTACTCAAGAAGAAGTCCAAAGTAGTGGTCTAAGTAAGAGTAAACAAGTATTTGGCGAAACTCCTCAAGTAAGAGTAACTTAAAGAGTAACTGTAGGAAAATCTGATTTATAATTTGAAGTTAATGTAATTGGAAGGACAAAACATTAAATAATATACAAAATCTGGTATTTTCAAAGGACAGACACAAAAATAAGAAAAAGTAATCAGATTTAAAGGAGTGGTTCAAGAAACACAAAGGTTCAAATTATTTCACATTGTCAACATTGTTTTGTCCCTTGTAGACTTACAAAAACATGTAAATAACATGCCAGGTATGTTATAGGTTAGAAATGAGACAGTGAAAAAAGTTACCAAATAATAGATGGATGCTGAAAAAAACTGTTCCTAAAAGTAAGTGCAATATTTAACTTGCAAATGGAAAGTTTTAAAAAGTGACAGAGGTTATTAGTAAAGCCTAAAACTCTTATTAATATTATGAGACATTTTAACTGCATGGTTTTAAAGGTGCAGTATGTAACTTTCTGGAAGTGGCAGGTCACCATGACTCAATGGGAATAAAAACGAAACATTACTTTGGAACAACATTAGGCCACACTCTGGAATATTATCACCAAATGAACAACACTTCCTTGGAAATGTGGAGGATGAGGCACTCCTGCTGTGAACTTGCTTCTTTCCCTGGAACTTAAACTTACTTGCCTGGAAACCCTTGGCTGGTATCTCCCTGTTTTCTTCTACAGATTTATATCAGTCTGGTCATCACATCCTCTGTTATGTCTGAAGCCCAGGCAAACATGATCATCCAGTCAGATGTTTTTTTTTCAGTGTCACAAGTGAAACGAAGAAGCTCATTAGTCACACATCATTTACAAATAAAATCAAACTTCTCCCATCGCAAATTAAGTTTAGTGTGTCACTCTTTGATTCTACAGAAAACCCTAATGTATGTTTTTCTTTTTGTTTTTCTGATACAGACAGACCAAGTGTGACCTCAATTGGCTAATCCACCTGTCAATCATGCCCACTGAAAACAAGGAGATTCACATTTTTGCAACATATTGGAAAAAGTGTGTATTCTGGAAGCCAGGTAATAAAAGTGCTTATATTTAATGGATTGGTTATTTTTATTGATTGAAAAACCTGGATTCTTCTTGAGCATGACCTCTTCACAGATCTCACCTGTAACTTGGCCTGGTGACATTAACTGCTTGTCTCCATGGAAACGCATACCAATGTTTTAACACCGCACTGTGGAACACTCCAGACAAATCAATGACATCTCCATGGAGGCGAGCATGAGACACTATCAGAAAAGTTACATAGTGCATCTTTAAACAGGTAAAGTCACTTACAATGTTTCTAAATGAACTTTTTGAGACATTTTGACAGCTGTTACATTCAGATCTGTTTTTTTTTTTAATCAGTAACTAACCTACATTTGCTCACCATAAGCTTTCATTGTCACATGGGCTTCAGTTCAACCAAAACGCTACTGTCATTATTTATCCTCTGTCCTCTTCTTTGCTTTAGTACATGTATTGAATCTCTCACCTTGACAGTACAGCAGCTGCGTTCAAATCCTGCGTCTACTCCTCCTCCTCCTCCTCGCAGAATGGAGTGATGAAGGCTCCACGCTGCACCTCTCCTCTTCTCCTCCTCTGTCTCTCCCTCTCTACTTCCTCCAGCTCCGCAGCAGTCTCCCAGGTGACTCGGACTCACAATGACATCATCTCTGTTTGCACGGACACCTGTTTCCTCCGGTAGCTCCTCCCACCGAGCAGACAGGCCCCGCTCACACCCCCCTGCGCTCACTTCCCGGTTGTCTTAAAGGGGAAGCTCCGTCTGTCAGCGCAGGAGCAAAACAGTGGGAGGGAAGTCTGGCTGTAACAAAAGAAGAGGAGAATGTGTGGTTAAGTTGTTGATGTGCAAATTGTTTTTAATAGAATAGGGGGACAAAGACCAAAATAAAGCTAGACAGACAAACAGATTAAAATGACAAGATCACAAATACTTAAATAGCACACAGAAGCATCCAAACAGCAAACAGAAAGCACACAAAAACAGACAATGATGCAAACAATTCAATCAATTATAATAAATAAATTCAGATTCAGATTCAGAAAACTTTACTGATCCCATAAGGCAATTCATTAGCAGCATCTCAGAGCACACCCAAACACAAACAAACACAAAGTGTGTCAGTCCATTGCCGTCCACCAGTGGAACTCAAAATAAAATACAAATTACAGTGTAAAACTTTCATAAAACTGTACCGTTAGAATTTAACAATTTAATAGCACAGGGCACAAAAGGATTAGAAAAGCGGTTGGTTTTCCATATCGGAGTATAAAACCGACACCCTGAAGGCATGAGGATAAAATCAGGAGCCAGGGGATGGAGGGGCTGAGCCAGGAGACCCTTGGCTTTGCTCAGCACCTGCTCCTCCCACACAGAGTGCAGGTCCCTCAGTTTGATCCCTGTGATTTTCGAGTAGGTTAAATAAAAAGAAATTGAATAAAAAGAAATACGGAATAAAATCAAGCTAAATAGTTCCTTTATATGCTCCAAAAGGAAGCCGTGTAGCAAACTGGCTATGTTATGTCGCCCGTCATTGGAGGGAGGTTTAGATATGGCAGATATAAGGAATTACCAACTTAGTGCTCATTTGTGTGTTATAACAGAATGGGTGCAATAGACCAACCTCACTTTGGATGGGCATAGAAAGTTCTAACTCTGGTTGTCCCTTGACAGCGTTATTATTTCTTAAAAAAATGAAGTCTCTAAGGTCTGCCTGCGCTAATCCTGTCACTATTACCACAGCCATGGCATGGTGGTCATTAAGAAAATTAGAGGTGAGGCAAAATATTACTTCTGTTTTCACCCCTGTGTAATAATCCTGTGTTTTTACCTGGGATAATCGACAATAGGTTTCAGATTTGGGTACAATATGATATTCCAACAAGTAATAAAGTGTCGTGAGTATACCACATGCAATTATTAAATGCTGAAATTATATATTTGTTTAAAATGTTGTTAATGAAGTCACGCAATTAATGCTTAACCACTGGAATCTGATATATATGTTTACAGATACTGTTGTGTAAGTTGTGTCTTTAGGTGGTGTCTTTTTAAGGAAATTCTGTACAGAGCAGCTGACAAGGGGACATCCTGGCTGGCACCAAACGGAGAAGCTTCAGGGAGGATTCAAGGAGTGAACCTGATCAACATATCATTTGCATATTCATAACTGATGTTATACATTTTTGTGTGAAGGTGGTTCCTACCACCTGATTATAAGTCCCGTGTAAGCTGCAGGCCATCAGGGACAGTGATTTGTATTAGAAATGTATTGGATAGGGAATAAATTTTTGTGATTTCAATCGATTGATTCCAGTCTTTATTTTTCTGATAGAACACACTAACACAACCAAAACCATCCTGTCAGGATTCAGAAAGGCCAGAATAATTCTAACTGGAAGTGATGCTGAGTCTGACAACAGCTACACAAAAGAGGAAGCAGTGCTCTGTTTACCTCATGGATCTATGGTTTATCTCCGGAGGTTGCGTAGAAGTAACACTGAGGATGAAGAATTCAATGGATTTAGTGATTTGGAGTGAGATGGTGAGTTTGGTAAACTTATGTTATGTTGTTGCTATAATTATCTGAATAACACTTACTATGTTATGTTAACATATTGACGCCTATTCAGTCTGTTGTTCTCTATTCTATTATTGTTACTATAACTTGCCTTTCAATATGAAATATCAGTTCCTGGTCTCTGATTTTATAAAATACATTTCCACCAGTGGTGGGGCGACAAGGCCTTCAAGGCCTTCTCTGCTGGCCTAAAAAATATCTGAATCACAGACTGATGTTAATTATACTATTATTAAATCATTCCAAATGGTCCGTATGCTTCCTTCAAGAGCTTTTCCGATGGTTGTGCTGCTTCCACACATGCATTTTCATATTAAAGCATTTGACCAATCACATTTCAGCCGTCACTTGTTGACAGGCAGAGTCAAGGCCTTCACAATCCGTTCTGCAGGCCCTCGAACACAAAGTAAATTGTGTCCACCCAGGCCCCTCCACCTCCGACCCAGGCACCACCACCTCCACCTCCATATGGCCTGTAACGTGCCATTTCAAATCCAATCAAATGTGTATTTTACTGAAAGTCTTTGTAAACAGTCTCTTTGGAGACTGTTTTGAATGATTGTATCTTGAGATGTGGGTTTGTTCACTAACTCACCATTCAGTGGGACACTCCCTACTTCTCCTTTTTTTTTTTTTTTTTTAATAGTCTTATGTGTTAAAAAATATATAATGAAACATGTACTTCAACATGGAACAGTCAGTGAACGCACTCCCATCTCTGCATCTCAATTCTTGACAGTACAATTTTTTACAGTACTGTTAAGAATTGCAACTGCAGAGATGGGAGTGCATTCACCGACTCGCCAGGGAACAGTCCCTGCTTCTCCTCTCTAGGTTTAGGTGTTTTACTGTAAGTCATTTGACTCTAATAATAATAAACAAACATGAGGTAAGAAATAATTCCATAGTATCTTATTTTGAATGTGCACACGCCTTAACTCTCTTTCTGTTTCTGTTTCTGTTCCCATGGTGACTGGTTTGGAGGGGCCACCTGAGCTCTGTGGTCCTGAGATCTAATGAAGCTGATGAGAAAAAAAACGTGTCTCCAGAAGATGACGAACAGGAGCTGATCAGAAGTGATGTGATGAAGCTGACGAGAAGAACCATGTCTCTATAAGATGAAGGACAACAGCGGATCGGAAGTGATTTGATGAAGCTGACCAGAAGAACTGTATCTCCAGAAGACAGGGGCAGACTGGGACCAAAAAACGGCCCTGGAATTTTCCCCCACAACTCGACCCACAGTGGAAATTGAGGACCAGTCCATGAGCGGACGGCCATTCTGGGCTTTTCCAGAATACACAGATTGCCAGTCCACTGCTGCCAGAAGATGAAGAACATGAGCTGATCAGAAATTATTTGATGAAGCTGATGAGAAGAACCATGTCTCAAGAAGATGAAGGACAAGAGCAGATCTGAAGTGATTTGATGAAGCTGACGAGAAGAACCGTGTTTCCAGAAGATGAAGGACAAGAGCTGATCAGAAGTGACGTGATGAAACTGACGAGAAGAAGCAAGTGTCCAGAAAATGAAGGACAAGAGCACATCTGAAGTGATTTGATGAAGATGACCAGAAGAACTGTGTCTCCAGAAGACAGGGGCAGATTGGGACTAAAAAAAGGCCCTGGAATTTTCCCCTACAAATCGACCCACAGTGAAAATTGAGGACCGGTCCATGAGCGGACGGCTGTTCTGGGCATTCTCAGAATAATTGCCAGTCCGCTGCTGCCAGAAGATGAAGAACATGAGCTGATCAGAAATTATTTGATGAAGCTGACAAGAAGAATCATGTCTTTCAGAAGATGACGAACCAGAGATGGAGCTGATCAGAAGACCACCCTGAAAGAATGTACGGAAATTAGTCAATAAACAGAAGGTTGATTTGGAATTCTTATTTTTTTGTACTTTAAAAATATATATTTTTTAAATAAGAACATGTACATTGTATTGTTTATTACAATTTACTTAAAGAGGCATTAACTTTTCTGATTGGAGTCCGCTACTTGCTTGTCTCCATGGAGATGCTATTCTTTTAACTGGAAAGTTATACAGTATATCACTACATTTATCTTTGTAACCTATTATAAGTTATAGCTGTTTTAAGTGTATGCATAACATTATTAATGTGAGGAAGGAAGGAAAGGGCTTTTACCAATATCTACAGGTGAGGGATTTTGTTAGGAAAGACACTGCACATCTAGTGTTTAGAGAGATATCGGACACGGAAAGACAGATCTTCCTCCCAAAATCAACTGCTTCCATTAAAATATTTTACAAAATCCTTAAGGGGTATTCTACTATAGACACGTCTCACCTGAATGGACTCTGGCAGAGTGGACTTAACTGTACATTTACTGATGATGAGTGGGAAAATGTTTGGAGTAATGCGAAAACACTCAGCTTATGATTCTCCGCAGAGTTCAAATCTCCCCTTATCAATGTAATATATTTAAACCTAGCTCTTCACCTTTGTGTTTGAAGTGCAAGAGCGAGACTGGTACCCTTACACACTGTTTCTGGTCTTGTCCAAAAGTGCAACAATTGTGGCAAATGAGTGGACAAGAAATCCAAAACATTCTGTCTGTAAATTTGACTAATAATCCTTTATTTCTATTGCTTGGTGTAAGTGATCCCATTGTGAAGGACAAGTATAATACAAAATTGTACTTTTTGTGCTAGAAAAAGTCTACTAGTGAACTGGGTATATGACCAGACCCCCTTTAAAACTCAATGGCAGAAGATGTTTCTTGGTTTTGTTTCTGTCAATTACCTGACATGCCGGCTTCATCATAAGGACAATATTTTTAAGAAACCTTTTTTGATGTATACTGGACTTGAGATTTCAGCTATTATGAATAGGGTATTTACATTCTGAAATGGGTGTATCTGTTTCTAATATATGAATGGGAAAATATTTGTTTTGTTTTGTTTGTATTGAGTATTTAGTTTAAGCTAAAATCAATAAATATATATGCAAAAAAAAAATCAAGCTAAAACCAGCTAAAGCGAGGCCAACTGATAAAAATGCGTTTTATGAAGTGATGTAAAAGCTAATACTGTTGGTGCAAGCTTTGTCTCTTCAGACAGGTCATGTGAAGGGAAGTAAAACAGGGTCATGTGTTGATGTCTGTTAAACTCAGTGAGGAGCCGAGCTGCTGAGTTCTGAACCAGTTGGAGGCGGGAGATGGATTTGGAATCAAGGCCGGAGAGGAGGGAGTTGCAATAGTCTAGAGTAGACGGAAGATGAGATGAGATGAGCGCGTGACTTTTTCAAGATTAGGACGGGAGACGATAGTTTTGATTTCGATAATTGTGCGGAGGTGGAGAAAACAGGATTGAGTGACTTTTTTGATATGAAGGTGGAAGTTGATGTGAGAGTAATATGGGAGGTGGATTGGGGGGACTGATTATAATGATGGATACCAAATGCAAGCTACAGTACTACAAATTTGAACTCAATTAGGCTTAATACTAAAAACAGCAAAATTATCCAATACCAGTATCAGTAAATCCCTGTGCATCCCTTCTAATGGGGAAAAAACGGTTGTGTCCTTAGGCAGATTGGTCAAAAAGCGCTATCTAAATCTGATCTAGTCTGATCTTCTAGTAAGTGTGACGGTGACTACAACACACAACAGCACAGAGATATTCTGAAACTATTTTTATAAACTGGGCTGCAAGTCTAGCAAATCAAAATGAAACTACAAAGACAGAAATGATTTAGGTAATAAATGTTGTTTAAAAATGTAACCTGTAAACTGAATCTTGGCAGCAAACTCAACATCTTTTGGGCCCATATTACACTATTTTCTGATCTCTGTTCTAATGTTGTTTCCTCATTAAAAACAGACCTGGAGTTGTGTTTTGTTTCATTTTTGTTTCACTCCACTGTGTTTTTACACTCCATACATGTTCATTGGAATGATCTGGATAATTTCAGCCCTGGAATTGCCAATATCTACTGAATAAAACTTAAAATACAGCTGTTCACTTGAAAACTAACTCTTTCATGATGGAACAGAGTATTTTGAGCTTTCGAGGTGTAGACAGACTAATAATAAAGGATTACTCAAACATGTGTGAATGAACCAAAACACAACTCCATTTATGTTTTTGATGAGGTAACAACATTATAACACGTCTTAAAGCTCATAAGAGTCACTTTTGTGTAATATGGAACCTTTAAACTCTCTCAAAGACTAAAAACAGTCTTTGTAATTACTGACACTGAACATGCATTTTGCCCGGGCATTTCGACCTGTGGCTTCTCTATTGTGGTTGTCTAATCCGAACCTTCCACCCAACACAACAAGCCAATTAAGGCCCCAGCAGACTGCCGCATTAGGCCCATCAGAAGCCGCTCCACAGGGGACTTCCACTTGAGTTAGCCCAGCTCGAAGCCTCTCGTGTGGGTGTGTGCGGAGGCCAGCGTCAGGCCCGATCTGTGCACTGGATAAATGACGGTTGGGGCAGCAGATGCGCCTCAGCGGGAGATACAGGAGATTCAATATTCCGTGCTAGTTTCGATGCTATGTGCTAAGGGAAAGGGTATGGTGCATTGGACTGCCATCAGGTCTGATCACAGTGGGGAGCAGTGCAGGCCTGTGTCAGATTACAGCAGAGTGGACAGATTAAAGGAGATCATGATTGGCTGGAAAAAGTTTGGACTACGACTGAGAAGGGGAGAAAAAATGTTATGAAATCTGATCTGAGAAGTGGTAACTACTAGCGTGAGGACCATGGACTGTATATATAAATGGACAAAGCTAGCCCTCTAGTCACTGCGTTAAAAGTTAGAAAGGTGAGGACGGGGGTGCTTCTGGCTCCATCGACTCCAGCTCCAGTTGACTTTACATCTTGAACCAACTGATATGTTCACGCTGAAAATCAGAGTGTTCGGGAACCCATGTGAACTAAATACAACTTCATTTTTTCTAAGCAAACTGTGACGACAAAGTAGACATCAGCAAATTTATTTGGGTCACACGTGGTAAAATAATCAAAGAAAACGTGTGCGTGTTTGGAATATTGTGGAGAACTCAAGACAGGACAAGAAGATTGTGCAGTGGTCAGTGGAGGAGACCAAATATTTGCTATATCAGTGCTCGTCTGGTAAGGTTACATCTTTGGATTGGGCATCACTGCCACCTTCTTTACAACAGATGTTTCTCCACAGCAGATGTTGCAGCAGAGCTTGGCGCAGATAAATAATGATTTGTAGAAGTACAAATGCTCACTGGTGTCGATGAACGATCCATAATTGTTATTTTCCTCGCTGTTACATCCGCATATGAATGGCCTTGTTTTTATTTGGTGGCAAATTCACACCCTGTTTCGATTTGTGATCATTTACATGGTACAAACGTGGGTCGTTCAGTGGTAAGCACTTTGGTTCCCAGTGTAAGTGGTGCGGGAACCGGCACCGACACCGTTCTCACCGGCCTGAAAACAACTATTGAAAAACTGTCACCCCTGTCCATGTAACTGCTGCAGTGAGCCTCCCCATTTTGTGTTTAAATGATCGTATAAACCTGCTCTACATGATCCTGGTGTTTTTATTTCACTTTTTTGTTCATAAATCAATTCCTATTCCTAATATGAAACTCAGCTCCAAGTTTGCCTTATAACTGTTAGCCTCTGTGAGCTTCATTTGACTGGAGTCGGACACTGTGGTGACGTCACACTTTCTTAGTCCAGTTTTTTATACAATCTATGGTCAGATTACATCAAGATGGCACCAAATGGGGGGGTCGTGATTAGTTGGAAAAGTTGGGTTAGGATTAAGAAGGGGAGAAAAACGTTACGTAACCTGATCTGAAAAGTGGGAACTACTAGTTTGAGTTCATGTTCTGAAGATTCAAATAGTACCACCACTTAATTAAACTTAAAGGCGCTGAATCCTAATTTTATTGTCTTAAAAACGTGAAAAACAGTTTCCACATTTATTCCTCACTTATGCATTCAGGGCATCCTAATTAGTGACTGTGATGAGTTTACAAACACTTTTCACAACTTTCAGAGAGCATGTAAACAGCAAACTTCCTTATTATCAGACAATAATCCACTTTCTAATTAGATGCAGACAGCACACATTGGACTTATTCTGACCTCAAGATTCTTGTACAATATGTCTGCACTGGGGTAAATTTTCCTCAAATACAAAGGGGAAAAATCTGGTAATCACCGTGAATGTGGTGATGTCATCTGAAAACAAGCAATAAGATTAAAGTGGAATATTTATTCGCAAAAAACATATGTGCCAATCCTATTAGAGTCCAATTATTTAGTTCTGGTTAGCGTCATAGCGTAATTGTCCAAGTTATTTTTCAAGATTTTGGGGGGAAAAAAAAAAGATGACTTGGCAGTTTGTGTTTTTTGGCTGTAAAAATCTCTCTGATTGCCCAGTGACACACACAGGTGCAGCAGGGTCCAGAGAGTGGAACAGAGACATTTAGCAAAAAAAAGTTATATAATTCTCTACAGAACAAAAGGTAAAACATAGCTGTAAACCTAAAAACTACCTCTACATGACATCACAAGTTGGAACAGAGCATTTTGAGCTTTGGAGATATAGACCAACTAATACTAAAGGATGTGTGAATGAAACAAAACACAGCTCTAAGAATGTTGTTATCTCAACAGAAACATACCATCATGGCTTAAAGTCCACAAGAGTCAATTCTGCGTAATATAGGACCTTTAAGTAATAGTAAGAATAAAACTGCAGTATTTTGTTCTGAGAAAGTCTGTATTTGTTCTCCATCCATCCATTTTATTCCACTTATCTGGGGACAGGTCGTGGAGGCATCAGTCTAAGCTGCCACTCCCAGACTTCCTTCACCCCACACACTTCCTCCAGCTCCTCTAGGGGGCCCCCAAGGCATTCCCAGGCCAGCCGATAGACACAGTCCCTCCAGCGTGTCCTGGGTCTTTTTCCTTCCGGTGGGACATGCCCAGAACACTTCCCAAGGAAGGCGCCCAGGAGGCATCCGGAACAGATGCCTGAGCCACCTCAGCTGGCTCCTCTTGACGTGGAGGAGCAGCGGTTCTACACTGTGCTCCTCCCGTGTGACTGAACTCCTCACCATGTCTCTAAGAGAGCACCCAGCCCCCGTGCGGAGGAAACTCATTTCGGTCGCTTGTATCCATGATCTCGTCCTTTCGGTCATTACCCAGAGCTCATGACCATAGGTGAGGGGAGGAACTTAGATTGAGCGGTAAATCAAGAGCTTTGCCTTTCAGTGACCGCATCACTGCCGACACTGCACTGATCGTCCTGTCAATCTCACGCTCTGTCCTCCCCTCACTCGTGAACACGACCCCGAGATACTTGAACTCCTCCACCTGAGGCAGGGACTCTCCACCCACCCACCTAAATGACCTATAGTCATTTGTGGTTGTGCCTTATTGAACTCCCTCAGGTGTCTGTCTGTTACTCGCCCTTTAGAGCAGAACAAACAGGTATGTCTGAAAAATATGAATATCATGAAAAAGTTCATTCAGGAAGTCAAATCTGTATATTATATAGACTCATAACATGTATAGTGTAGCATCCAAGCCTTTATTTATTTACTTATTTATGAATATGGCTTAAAGAGAATGACATTCCCAAATTCAGTGTTATATCTTACGTAATACTCAAATTTTCTGAGACACTTAATTTTGGGATTCCATTATCAGTAAGCCATAATCATCAAAATTTCAAGAAATAAAGGCTTGAAAGCTTCACTCCCTGTGTCTTCATAAATCTATACAATATACAGGTTTGACTTTTATTTGACATGATATTTCTCTTTTTTTTTTTTTTTCTTTTTTTTTAGACATACCTATATTTGTTTTGCTTTAAAGGGCGAGCAACGCACCTAAGGGAGTTCAATATGGCACAACCACAAATAACTATACCAGTGTGAAGGAGAATACAGACTTTTTCAGAACAAAATACTGCAGTTTTATTTTTAGTACTACTTAAATGTCTGAGTAATTCTGCATAATTAACATAAATAACATTCTGTGTACATCTCCAAAGCTCAAAACTCTCTGCTCTGATTTGACTATCTGAAAAGAGTGACCATAAACGTTGAACTTTTTCATGATATTCTATTTTTTGCGATGTTGAGATAATACCTGAACATGGACACATATGTTACACTGTATTTGCTGTAGCACTGCGTTGTAACTCCGCATTTCTCCTATATACCATTCTATTCTATACAGCGCCCCTCTCCTGCTCTCAAGTGCCCTCCTCTCCGAACACAATCTCCTCTGGAAATGAGCCAACGTAATTAACTGGTATACACAGTGGCTTCAGCACCAGCGCACATGTGGCCTCTGTGTGTTAGAGACTACACACAGTTGGGAAGTAATTGAATACATGTACAAAGAATAAGTACTCAGAATCATACCAAACAGTGAGAGATACAGGACCACAGTCATACTATACTACATACTACAACTCATGCTTATGTAACAGATAATACTCCCTACAACTGTACAACAACTCACCGTTATGTAACAGACAATACTCCCTACAACTGTACAACAACTCACCCTTATGTAACAGATAATACTCCCTACAACTGTACAACTCACCCTTATGGAACAGATAATACTCCTTACAACTGTGCAACAACTCACTGTTATGTAACAGATAATATTCCCTACAACTATACAACAACTCACACTTACGTAACAGATAATACTCCCTACAACTGTACAACTCACCCTTATGGAACAGACAATACTCCCTACAACTGTACAACAACACACCCTTATGGAACAGATAATACTCCCTACAACTGTACAACAACACACCCTTATGGAACAGATAATACTCCCAACAACTGCACAACAATGCACCTTTATGTAATAGATAATACTCCCTACAACTGTACAACAACTCACCCTTATGTAACAGATAATACTCCCTACAACTGTACAACAACTCACCCTTAAGATACTTAGATATACAAAAACAAAATACATAGTTATAAGTTTCACTTTTTATAATTGTATTATGCAATTTAGAATTCAAAGTCCACAGAATCAGAATTAAGAGAAATCACTGATCTTGTGGTCAGTATATGTAATTTTTCCTTCTCCAATTTGTGACAAGAAATGCTAAATGATCCTATATTGCAGGTTTTTGCTCTTGGTCTGGCATGGTCTACCTGAAGATAAAAGGTTTAATACCATACTGAAAAACATTCCAGACAAAACAGGAACCTCTCCATGGAGAAAAGCATTTAATGGACCCTCCACCAGAAAAGTTACACAATGCACCTTAAATGCAACTGAATACAGTACTCTGATTGGACCATGTGTCGGAATAAGTTACAAAATACATTTTAATTCAGGTATTCAGTATTCTGTAACTTAAATTAAACTGACTAAATACATTTCAAAGTATTCTTCCCATCACTGATTAAAGGCCAAGAGCTGCTGTTATCCAGAAGAATAATGGAGGAGGAGGAGAGGAAAACTCAATAACACTGGCTCTCTGTATTTGCATATTTGCAGTTGGTAGAAAGTGCTGGTGTGGTGCCCAGCGGGGATTGCGTGTTCTGATACAGTGTTAGCTAGCATGTTAGTCTAGCATTGATAGCTCCACATCTGCCCTCAGGATGTGCTTATTAGATTGGAGCTGCACCACAATAAAAGTGCGGGAGAGGCTCAGAGGCTCAGGAGAGGGGAGAGGACGGCAGTTTGGGATACGAACATGCAATAAGATTATGTTGTGCTGTGGTGGCGCCTTTACCTGTGTCCAGACAGTCTTTCTTCTTGTTTGAAATACACTGATGTTACATAGCAATGATTTATTCATGATTTTGATCCAATTCTTGACCTGCCTGTGATGCTTTTCTTAGAGGGACGGCTGCATGAGTAATCGCAATTGAAAACAAAATTTGAATGGTCACAATTAGTAAATCACAAAGACTTCCCAGAGAGTGACCAGGTTTTCAGAATCAAAAACTGGGACACTCCTGGTTTTGAGTGGTTAGTAATTAAATAGTGAAAGGAGTGTGTAATTAAGGAAAATTGTCATGCACTCGGCCCATGTGAGTCAGCATAGTCACATTTTCTTTGTGTTTTGGTCATTTTTAACCAGCTTTCCTGTATTTTACCTAAACAAATGACAATTTACGTCTCTTTACTATTAGCAAGTATCAGATTTTTCATAAACAGGGACATCTGGGACATTTCTTTTATAAAACTGGGACATATCAGTGGTTTTGGATACATCTGCTGGGACAAGGGACACAGGACTCAAAACTGAGATTGTCTTGGGTAAATAGGAACATCTGGTCATCCTCTGCAGTTATTTAAGTCCTTTGCAAACAACACAATATCCTGTCTTATGATCTAAAAACAATGCCAAGCCTATAGCTTACTAACATGATCTGAAATAAATGTGTTCAAGTATTAAATTCAGTTCATAAAAATCTGTTCATACGAGATCCTATATCATACTAAATTTACTCTTAAGTCTTACTTTTAAGTCATGTCCTAATGCTGATACCTCATCAAAAATGAAAATGTATAGTGACATATTATTGATATTATTTATTTGTTTATTTAAAGAGAGGGACATTATGCAAAATCAACTTTTGAAGCTTTCTACCATGTTATAATGTTGTTCCCTCATTAAAACATCCCTGAAGAGCTTATATATATCAGTTATGTTTGAGTAATCTTGCAATCTGTCCCAGGCCCTACTCAAATCCTCCTTACAAGTCTGTACAAGGCTCCGCCCACATGCCTAGCTCCTGCAGGACCATTTTCAAAAATATACAAAAGCAATATGGTGATACAAAAAGCAGTACAAACACTGCATTACAACCGTCACCAACCTGACGCGTAGTTTCATTAGTGGGAGGCAAACTGATTGTGCTGGGATAGCGCTCTGAAGGGGAGTGATTTAGCACAGAGAGCAAGTGGAGGATGTATTGTGTAAATGTAAATAAATGCATTGTGATGGTCTAATGACAATTGTCTTCATAGTAATGAGGATTTTGATGACAATGAATTTATGGAAATTAGACTGAATAAATTTTGAGTTGTTTTAAAGGTTTTATGATGAATTGGATTGTGGTTATTTTAAGGAGACACTGTTACTGAAGAAATCTTGTTACAGTTGGTTTAATGTAAAAAGTCTCTAACGTATTTTGTACCCGCCCAAGGACAGCAGATAGAAAGTATTTTGTAGCTAAATCTGGCACAGAGCATCTTTTCTCTCTTAGATTAATGTTTTCTGTGCACTGTCCTTGTTTTAAATGAATAATACCAAGAGGGTTAAAGTTCACATTTTAATATGTTGTTGTGAGGGAACAATAAAATACAACACTTGATCTAAATGTATTATGTGTTACGTGTATTTGTTGCAATGAATACCCCATAAATGTGTACTATCCATTTCAAATATAATGCATCTTAATGGATATACATGAGAAACTGTATGTAAATATAGAAATGTAGCTATAATTCCTCACATTCACTTTGACAAACACACTCTTATTCATGCACCAGTGCACATCCACACTCTGAGCTGGGTTTAAACTGCTAACCTTCTGGTTCGTGGGCAAGCGCTCTAACCACTGAGCCACTGTTGCACTGTCTTTTGAGTGTGCGGTACAATGGAAATACAATGCTTCCACATGTTTATTCCAGGCCAAACGCTCCCACATACCACCACACTGCAGTCCAGCTCCAGCTCTCAGCTCAGTGCAGTCTAGACACAGCCTCACACGCTCCATGATTATACAGAGGGAGGCGCGCACACTCACACATGTCTAATGACAGCTTATTTCTGGCCGTCTCCCATGACGACCAGACGGCACTCGGTCGTCAAGGCGATAGAGCTGCACCTCCAAAACCACAGCTGATGGCAGCAGGCAGAGGAGGGGACCGGAGCAAAGACATGTGATATTTATGAACCCAGTGAACGTGAGGTCAGACTTAGTTATGACATTACAGTAGAACAAGATTATTAAAGGTGCACTGTGGAACTTCTGTGGATATGTCATTGCTCTGCCTGGAATGTTTGAGAGTATTAAATTAAACAGCTCTACCTTACATTTATTCAATTACAGGTGGTTTTATAGCTCAAAAACACCTAGGAAGAGAGACAGTCTGTGAGCAAAGTTGCCTCTTCACAGATCTGACTTGTAACTTGGTCTAGTTTGGGCTCCATGAAGCATTTGATGGTAGCCAGGCTGGTGCTACCTAGTGCCTCCACTCAATTTCATTTCTCTCCAGCGACTAGGTCAGGAATCAGAATACACTAGACGGTTTGCAAGTACCCCAGAAGTTGTAGACCGCGCACCAGCCAATCAGTGAAGAGCTGAACCAACCCAAGTTGCGGTAGCAGACTGCATACGCTGTCCTCCTTTGGACTTCCTTTGACAAACTTTGCATTTTTTATTGCACCTTTAATTCACAAGTCTCGAAGAAACGACACTGATCATTGACAGACATGTTCACTCTCTGCTTTGTTTGCTGTTGTGCTGATAATTACTTGGACACCACTGAGCGTTTTGGCGCATTACATTACATTACATTACATACATACATTACATCCTGACCAAATAGCTGCAATTGGTTAAATAAAAAAAGTACCTGCCTACCATCGAGCAAAAGAATCCTAATGCTGTGAGGTCAGATGGTTACACTTTGGGGAAAATGTCTGCCCTCGCAGCATTAGGATGAATCTAATTTGATGGACCCGCCACCCAAAACGTTACACAATGAACCTTTAATCACAACTGAAACCAATTTTCAAGCACAATGATTTCCTCCAACAACAACCTATACGGTTTTATTCTACACAAAATGTACTCTTGTGAGCTTTAAGCCACGTTATAATGTTGTTATCTCCTCAAAAACATACTTGGAGTGTTTTGTTTCATTCACACATTTTTCAGTAACCCTCCAAACCTCAAAATGCTCTGTTCCACCCCTGATATCATGTAGTGATAGTTTTCAAGTTACCAGCTACCTTTTACCTTTAGTTCAGTACAGACTGGCATTTACACGGTTGAAATCATCCAAATAATTGTAGTGTAGGTAAATGGACTTTAAAATCATCAACATCAAAAGGTGGAACAAAGTGTTTTCTGTTTGAGAGAAAAACTCTCAAGAGAAAAACAAAGTATGCCGGATGTGTGTGTTAAACATGCGAATGAAACAACAAAAGCCCGTATGTTTGTGATGAAAAAAACAACATTAAACCACACAGTACCGGTACATACGTTCAGCCCTAGTTTCAACAACCAAAGTGAGTATTAAAAAATGTATTCAGGATTCATACACAGCAACGTCAGTAACAGCTGGGTCCCTAATGAGAAATACCATACATTTATCACACTATTGTCACAAAACTGTCAAGTGAACGTTAACTCGGGATGCTGGCATCTTAAAAAGCTGCACTGGTTTATTCATAGACTTACTGAGAATTTGTTAGAAGGAAACAGGAATGTCCATCAATCACTTGAAAACTACCGCTTCATGACATCACAAGCTGGATTTTGATGTAGAGAAACCGTAGACATGCCATAGTTAATGCCTAGCTGTCTTGTAAAAATATGCAGTCTAAAAACTACTCAAAGAGGTACAGTTTCTTCAAGAAGTTACTCCTACCTCTGGTAATTATAGTAGAGGAAAAAAGAATAATTTAGTTTTTTTTTTTTTTAACTATGGGATTTATATAGCACCTTTCAAGACAAAGCGTTTTGCAGAGCATTATTCATTCACTCCACACTCTGTGATGGTAAACTACTATTGTAGCCACAGCTGCCCTGGTGCAGACTGACAGAAATGAGGCTGCTGATCTGCGCCATCGGCCCCTCTGGCACTTGATTTTCCCAGCGGTGTCCCATCCAAGTACTAACCAGGCCCAATGTGGTATAGGATTTTGACCCCGCGGTGAGGTGATCCCGGGGTCAACATACCATATAGTATTTTGACCCCAGGGTCAGAATCCTGTTATGGTATGTTCACCCCCTATAGAATATTGACCCCCCCCTATGAAAATCTATATTTTATTAATAAAGAACTTGAATTCTACAGAAAAGCTTTTAATATTAATACTATATCTGCAAATGAAAACATATTGACATATTTAAAATTGTTTTTGAACAACTCAGATAAATTTTTTTAAATAACTTTTTATAACTTTTGAATATAAAAAATTACTTACTTGTTTAAACACATATTTTACTGAAAATGAGATAAGTAGTTGTTAAATAGTTAGGTAATCAAAGTGATATATAATGATTTGGAATCGTGTTAAAATAGACAGGGCTGATCAATTGAGTAGTTAAATAGGGGATACCTATGACTATAGTAATGTGACCCCACAATATGTTTATTATAACACAACATGACTAAATTCAAGGTCATTATTCTTACAAACCATTGCCTAAATTGACATTATGATTAAGGATTATCTGAACATAGCAAACTAAAAACCATAACAATGTAAAATACAATATAAAAAGTGACAAGATTGCTATGTATATGCAATTTTAACAATACGTTATATTTACACAAAATACCAAGTCGTTCTCCATCAAAACATTCCTTAAAATACCTTTAAAAATTGTGAATATGTAGCAATATATAATAAAAGTAAATTACATGAAAAATAATGATCATATAAGTAACTACTAAAGAAAAAAGTAAGGGGAGTCAAAATCCTATGGGGGGGTCACTTTACTATAGCGGTATGTTCTCCCCGGGGTCAATATACTATGGGGGTCAAAATACTGTCTCACACAGCCCTGCTTAGCTTCTGAGATGTGATGAGATCAGACTTTCACAAGGAGGTTTGGCCACCAATAAATAAATAAATAAGCAACTTCTGGTAAATCTCAGTCAGGACCACACCCACTGGCTCTTGGTGTAATTTGTCAATACAACACAGGACATGAAATGGACAAAGTATAATAACAATGGTCGAGTCTGTAAGTCTGAAGTCATTAGTGAGTCATGTGTCAGAGCTGGATCAGAAGTACAATATTGTGGAGCTCTTGTGACAATGTTGTGGGTTTAAACAGAAAAGTGCTTTTGTTCTACAGGAAACCATCACAAAGAGAGCTCTGTCCACGTCTCCAAACCGCCCACTGTCTCTGACCCAGGACCACATCTGACATCAGGCTCTCTGCAAGACTCCAGCCAGGCCACACTCTGCTTGTGCTATAGCATCAACGTGGACTGGATACTCATGTGAACAGGTACTGATTGATACTGGAAAAAATCCCCACACTGGACAGAATTAGACCTTTCCTGAGAAGTTTTAGAATTGTCTTGATCTAATCTACTTTATGAAGTCAAGTGGTAATACAGGAAGTGTTCTACTGTGTGTTTAAACTCCATCCATATACCTTCAGTAGAATTTGGATCATTTCAGTCCTGGATTTGTCAAACTTTTAAGTTACAGCCATTGTTATAGCCTCATTGAAACTTTTATCCTCAGTGTACCAGCAGATATCAGAGGCTTTCTCGTGACAATCTCAACTGTACAAAAGGGCAAATTAAATAGTCAAAAATAAAAGGTACAGAAAAACTTAAAGGTACATTGTGTAGCTTTTCTGGTGGAGGGTCCATCAAATGCTTTTCTCTGTGAAGATATTATTGCTTTGTCTGTAATGTTTCATAGTATGGCATTTCTGTCTTCATGAAGACCAAACCAGACCAAGTTGCAGGTCAGATCTGTGGAGAGGCAAGCCCGCTCACAGTCAGAATTCCTGTTTTTCTAAATATATCCAAGCTACAAAACCACCTGTATTTGAATGAAAGTAATTTAGAGCTGTTTAATGTCATACTGTGGAACATTCTAAACAGAACTATGACATATCCATAGAAACAAACAGTGACAACCAAACCAACCAAAAACATAGTGCACCTTTAAGGTTATTCCAGTACTGACAATTTAATCAGTTCAGCTGTGGCTAAAATAGCTGTTATGATCACCAGGAAATGACAGAATTAAGCATCTTGATCTTTGGAGATGTAGATAGCCTTATAAACCAGGATTGCTCAAACATGTGTGAATGAAACGACACAAATCAGGAAGCAAAGACTGGCTTGAAACCTATTCACTCAAAACATTTACAAACAGTATCAACAAACCTGGCAGTGGAGCTCAGCAGTGACCGCCCACACCTCAGTCCAGAAGTACATTTCTCATTCATTTTCCCCATAGAAAATAGAAAAATACTAAAAGTTTGAAAGTTTGAGGCTAATCAGCTCTGTGGTAACGACGATCACAAGACTGTAATAGTATTTCTGTTTCTGAGAGTTTATAAAGGGACAAATGATTAAATCATTTCACCAAATCTTGCGGTTTAAATGTGCTCTCTTAAAACAACCAAGTTATGGATATTAGTTGCACGCAGTTGCTTAGCCTCCGCGATGTCTTTGAACTGAAAAAAAGTGGGAAAAATTAATGGAAAAAGACCATAGTGGAACATCAGTGTTGAGCTCCATGGACAGACTCTATTCACGCTTAGGTCAAAAAGCAGGAAGAAGTTTATAAAGAAATGACAACTTCCAGTGGGCTCTGTTTCTGGTAGCAAGTCTGACAAAATCTAGGAAAAATGAGTAAATGTCCCAGTTTTCTTCATTTACATGACATTGTAAATGACAGACAGAGGGCGCTCTAGTCTTGTGTGTCAGTATCTGCTGCTCCTATTACTCCTGTACCACTGTCATTTGGCTCTACTGCGCATGTCTCCTGCAGAAAGAGCATCTGTCCTGCTGCAAGTAGCAGCTGAAAACGGTACTTGAGCAGCAGAAAGAAAGTTTGGAGTGAGCGAGAAACTTGTGACAACCAGAAAGGTGCGCCATACAACTTTCCTGGAAGTCATTGGATGGATCGATAAAGTCTGGACTTGAGTGAAAACCGAAACCATCCTGTTGGGATTCAGAAAGGCCGGAATAATTCTAACTGGAACTGCTGATGAGTCTGACGACAGCTACACAGAAGAGGAAGCCGCGCTCCACTTACATCATAGATCTATGGTTTATCTAAGGAGGTCGCGCAGAAGTGAAACTGAGGATGAAGAATTCAATGGATTTAGTGATTTAGAGTGAGATGGAGAGTTTGGTAAACTTGTTCTGTTTTGTTGTTTTTGTTATAGTATCTGAAGAACTGTTCATATGTGACGTTAACAGTCTGTTGTTCACTCTTCTATTGTTATTACTATAATTTGCCTTTGAAGCAAATTATAGTAATATAGTCTGATTTTATAAAATAAATTTCCCCCCAAAAGTGCAAATTATAGTCTGGTGCGAGTTATATATGTTTTGTTCTTCTTCATTATGCATGTTTGGGCTGGTGTGACTTATAGTCTGAAAAATACGATACTTTAATTTCTGATCTATGTTCTAATGTTGTTTCCTCATCACAAACAGACCTGGAGTTGTGTTTTTTTTTTCCTTAACACATTTAACACACAACCCCTGCATATTTAGGCTGAATTCTTCTCTCAAACAGAAAACAAGCTGTTCCACCTTGTGATGTCATGTGGATGTGTCATACAGGAAGTGCTCCATTGTGTTTTTAAACTCCATACACCTTCAATAGATTAATTTGGATCATTTCAGCATTGAAATCACCAATTTTACTAAACAAAATGCAAAAAGATAGCTGTTAACTAGACATCATAAGGTGGAGTGAAAATGACTTAAAAGCAGTGAAATTATCTGTCCATTCAGCAAGATCATTTTACTTGACAAGTTATCTTAAAATAAACTACCTCTAGACTAGAATTAAGCATCTCAGAACTAGTAAGTAGATAATAAATCTGAAAACAAGATGAATAACCTGATTTAAGTTTTAAAATCTTGGCCAGACCAGAGAAATTTGCAGTTCAGGTTTGTTTTTGAGGAAGTAACTGCATTCTAACATGGCTTAAAGCTCACAAGAATCAATCAGGACTTTTCAAACAACTCACTCCACCCCCTGTTGTTACGAATGTCAAAAAATGTCACTGATATTAACACATATCCTATTTTCATATCACACGTGTGAACAGCATACGCCTCCCACTCCCTCCCTCACAGCCTTGACCATCACAGAGTCTGCTGACCTTTGACCCCGACCCCTCCACACACACGCGCACCCGTCTCAAATGTCCCCACCGCGATGGAGAAGCACGTAGATCTGTGCACGCAGCCGTACAAAGCCCTAGGAGCGTGTGAACACAGCCCTGGGAACCGCCATGTCACTATGTAGCATTTATTCAGTTGCTAATTTTACGCAACAATGCCACAATACGCACGGGCTCATTAGGCATGCAGAGGACACACGTGGGGGAGGGGGGGACACGGGAGCGGCCAATCAGGAGCAAGAATGAAGACGTACACAAACTTCATTTCAGCGCCACGTTTGTTTGTCCAAAGTTGAAGCCAGAGGTGGGTACAACAGCCAAAAATTTTACTAAAGAGTACTGTTACTTGAAAATAAGTTTGATTTTTATCATTTAAAGGTCCTAAATTTTGGTCATGGGCACATTTTTATGTAGCACTTTTCCACCTTCAAGGCACTCAAAGCACTTTAAAACAAGGAAACACCCACCCATTCACACACTCCCAACCTTCAGATCAGTGGATAAACTCTTGTGAGTTTAAGCCATGTTATAATGTTCTTATCTTCATCCAAAACAGACCTGGAGTTGTTTCATTCGCACATGTTTCAGTAACACTTTATTATTAGTCTGTCTACATCTCCAAAGCTGAAAGTGCTCTGTTCCACCTTGTGATATCATGGTTAACAACTTCCTTTTACCTTTAGTTCAGTAGAAATTGGCAATTCCAGGGCTGAAATCACCCAAATGATTCTAGTGCAGGTGCATGGCGTTTAAAAATGAAGGTAATTTTTAAAGACATGTGTAAATGTTTTACTAATGAAACGAAAGGAGATTTTTAGAGACTGATGTAAATGTTTGTTTTATGTTTTAATGAATGATGTTGAGTGTCTAATTGTTTTAACTCCCCTTCCCTTAGCTGCTCTGGCATGCCCAGGCCAACATTGTAAATAAGAATTTGTTCTTAATGTTTTGCCTGGTAAAATAAAGGTAAAATAAATAAATAAATACAGCAGAGAACTTCCTGTATTACCACATGACATCACAAGGTGGAAGTGAATTTTTGAAAGAGTTTTTTTGTTTGTTTGAGAGAAGAACTAAATATCCAGGTTTGTATGTTAAGCTTACATATTACAGAACTCAGAAAATACCATAATATGAGCCCTTTAATTCATATTGTTACATAAAGCTTTTGGCACTTATAGACTTACTCACAGTGGAAAGAGAAACCAAAACATTTACTCAAGTAAGAGTACTGCTACTTCTATTATAATATTTTTAAGTAAGCAATTTACATGACTTTCATAATGATGAAACAAAACAAAACTATCCTATTATTTAAATTGGTTATAAGTCCTCAAAATGTCGCCCATAACAGGAAGCTGAAATCCATGAAAAATGGGCAATAGACGCAAGACAAAAGTTTTTCCTTCAGAAATAGTCCTGTCAGATTAAGACCCCTTCATGTTTTCAGAGTACATCTTAATGTCACACTACAGCATACTAAACTGGCGACAGAAATGACAGCTACTATTGACCTGAGGCCTACTTCTCCCAAACAGCCGCTAGTGACCATTAATGACGCGTGTGGATTCAGAAACGCACATTTTTCCCAGACCTAAGTGCGCACTATCTGAGAGCGCATGCAGAACTCGGCTCAGGAGCAGCAGAGCCTGAGGAGATGCGCCATGGTCCCTCACACATACATGCACGCACACGCACACATCCACACGTGCACACACGCACAGAAGGGGACAGTGCGTCACGAGTCAGACAGCTGCTTACCTTCAGCGCTGGACACATCCATGAGCGTCACCCATGGACCTATTCAAATATCGGCATCACTGGAGCGAGGTCAGGTCAGGCTGCCGTGTGTCAGGCACGAGGCTTCCGGTGCACGCCTACAAAATAAAACCATGCAAGGAAGTGACAAAAAGACCACTTATGCGATGATAATATTAATGTTTTATTTTGGAAATAGCAGTTTATTCGGCCTTTTTAAGAGTCCTTAGTAAAGCCTTATAATGAAGACTATTGGGCTAGAGAGTCAAATTATAACTAAAAAGCATTTCACTATGCCCCGTGTTCCCGGCAGACAGCGTACAGCCGCTTACAGTGGTCATTATTGTCGTTCTACTCCGCCATCTAGTGGCTCTTTGGGCTTAGTGCAACAGTCCTCTGAAAGGAGAACCGGTTTTAGCTTTGCAATTTATAATGAGAAAGAACAAGATAAAGTTTTTGTTCAGAATAACGTGTCATTGCCTTTTCCAATTGGAATCATAAAACAGCTTTAATTAAAAAATTAAAAACCCACACAAATGATATCAGAATGTTTATGTGCAAAGCCTTACATTTCAAAATATGTTAAAATAAGGGATGACTTATTGATCTTGATGTATTTATTTAGTGTAGTAAAAACATAAATAAGATAAAAAAAAATATTTTTAGCTTGTAAATAAATGCTTAAGTGGCCAAATAGCCAAACAGTTTTCACTGAAGTTTGTGTGTATTTCAGAGCTGCAGATTGTCCTTCATCTCCAGCTGTGGTCAGATGAGAGTGTCCTTTTTACACCGTGTGGTTGTTTAGTTTCCCGTGAGAGTCTGTTCCTACTCGAATTTGTGCAGGATGGGCTCGTGTCCAGTCTCCTTGAGGAAGAGGAGCAGGTCGTCTGGCTTCAGGCCCATGCTGGCAGCATTGGTCATAGGGTGGAAGTAGACCATGTCGTGCCCCCCCTCGACCAGGTCACTGTCCAGGACAAACTTCACACTCTGGTCTTTGTCAAACAGGAGAGAAAGAGCTGTGGCACAGCCCTGACCCACCTGGCACAGAAGAAATCAGAGGGGAAACATTTTTACAGACACACCAAACCACGTCATAATAAAACACACAAACACTAAAGTTGATCAGATTTAATTGTCTTGTCCTTATGTAAATTCATCATTAAATGTGTAAAAAGTGCTAAATGTATGGAAATCTGTGCTGTTGAATGTGATTTTTAACATTAAATTGTAGTATTTTCTTGTTTATTCCCATGTGGCCTTCTATCTGTGTAATCCAGCCATCCAGGTTCCATAGTGGTCTGTGGGTGTAAACTAGTCTATGTGCTCTTATACTTGTTCTGATACAACTCAAGAGCATTCTAAAGCTATTCAGGAAAGCTTAGTTCTGTCCTGTGAATGTGACTTTTTTTTGTAACAATAAGTGCTCAAATGAATAATTAGTTTCTATACTAGTTTTAGTATCAGTGTGTCTGATTTTCAATACTTTCAACAACCCTAAGGGCAACTGAACCACCTCATACTTTTTTCTAGTTTTTCAGCAAAATAATACTAGAAATATATGAAGCAGCACAAATCAACCTCTTCTTTACCAGAAAGAACCAGCAATGACACAAAGAACATGACATAAAAAAAAATCATACAACACTGGCAGTATTTTCAGTGTTTCATTTGTTTTTTCTGTGTTCTGATCTTGCTCTCACCTTGAGTTTTTCCACCATGACTGCTTCGTCTGCAAAGCGCAAATTCCCACTGCCTACTCCCAGCTTCTTCGCAAGGTCATTGAGGTTCACCTGAGGAAAAGAGAACGCCACCACTGGACTTTAACAAACTCAAATTGAAAGCAGTAGACCTTGACTTTTCACTACTTAAAAAGGGCCCATATTACGCTAGTTCTGTTCTATGTTATAATGTCGTTTCTTCATCAAAAACAGACCTGGGGTTGTGTTTTGTTTCATTCACACATGTTTAACACACAAACCCTGCAGATTTTGTTCTTTGCCAATTGCCAATCTCTACAAGACTACAGATGTTAACTTGAAAACTACCACTACATGACAACACAAGGTGGAAGAGAGCATTTTAAGTTTTGAAAATGCAGACAGACAAATAATAAAGGATTACTCAGACATGTGAATGAAACAAAACACAACTACAGGTATGTGTTTGAGGAGGTAACAATATGGCTTAAAACTCACAAGTGTCCATTTGCGTCATATAGGACCTTTAATGACCTGATGTAAAATAACTTTACAATGTCAAGGTCAAAGTTAAATATTCCTTTCCTTTCTAATCTAACTCGTTTGCACAGTGGGTCCTCCCTCCCCCCTGGGGCTTTGTGATTGCAGATGAACTCTCTTGTCTGTGACTGATGAGCTGTATGCAGTGTTTTCAGTCTACAGCATGAACTCAATTCACTTCTGAGGTGTTTAATCATTGAAGTTTATAAGAAGTGCAAACACATACAGTGATAACATTATGTAACAAATGATTTTAAAGGTTTAGTTTTAAGCACATCATTTTACTTCAATTTCAAGTCAACATTTGGTATTTCTTCTAATATATTGTCGGGATAAATAACTAGGCTTAGCTATTTTGTATAATCACTTCCGTAATTCATTATTGTACTGAGGTCATTTGAAGATAAGGGCTCTGATCACAGCTGTGAGACTCATAGATATATGTCAAGACAAATGCAGGATATTCCAAGCTATCTAATAGCAAACTAACTAAACAGGACAAGAAATACTGATAGGGATGATGACTTTTTAGCCAGATAACACCCTGGATGGAGTCTGATTGGACTGTCCAACGTGCCAAGAGGCCTGACTGGCCCGTGCACCAACAAAAAGGCGCCAAATCTAAACCATGGTCGCCTCCCACTATAGTTTTCATATAAAAATCATTGTACAGGTGTAAACATTGAGTCTCTGCACGGGAATGTCGGCACAGACTCCTTGTACAAGTATGACTTTCTAATAGTGGAATAAGGAAATGATCTGGACTTTATTTCTGTTTCAAGTGTATTTTTTATCTAAGCAGAAACTAACAAATACAAGACGAAAAGGTTGTTTTCCTCAACAATATTCATGTTTTTTTTTGTTGTTTTTGTTTTGCTTTTTAAAAAAAGGTGCACTTTGTAATTTTTCTGGTGGACAGTCTGTGAGTCTGTGACCTGCTTGTTTCCATGGAGACGTTAGATGCGAGCCAGCTCCATGCTCACTTCATATTAGATATGTTCATTTAAATACGGTTTACTGGGTGAAACGTTCTTTGCTTCCCAGATCAGATATGGATTAGAATTAATGCATGTCCTCCTTAAACACTTTTAAAAATTCTTGGGGACCAGGATTTCCAATTTTCTCATATATGCCTCAACTTTTAAAGGTGCACTGCGCAACTCTTCTGATGGAGTCCCCGCCATCTGATTGTCTCCACGGAAATGTTATTGCTTTGTTTAGAATGTTCAACAGCATAGATTAAACCTATTTTACAAGGGAGACAAGCAGGTTACAGCACGACACTGCATTACAGGTCAGATCTGTGGAGAGTCGCCCCTATTCACAAAAGGAATTATTGTGTTCATGAACAATAGAAACACCTGTAATGAAAAAAAGTGCATCTTTAAATAGAACAGGCCTTACTGTGTTGTTTTCTTTTTATCATGACCTATTTGCTCAGCGAACTGAATAACTGAATAATATTATTAAGAACTCCAAGTCATTTCTTTGGCTCCTGTATAAACAAAGAGCATAAGTACCTGGCGATCGTGCCTCGCAGACACCAGCCACAGACTTTTCTTCTTCTTGTCCTTCAGGAAGAGGTTCTTGGACACGGCCCCAGTCACTCCCTGAAGGTGAGGCATCATCTCCTCCACAGTGAACACCTGCAAGGGCCAAGGAGGAGGAGGACATGACAAGAGGTTGTACAGACACAGATACAAAACATAAGCAGAAGCAGAACATCTGGTCATGTTCTGTGGCTTACTGCACCATTTTCCTTTGACCACTCATTAAAAGGTTAGGTAATGCAACAAAGCAGGTACTATTCTCGAGTAAATAGTTAACATGATCAGTTTGGAAGAGTAGGTGAGGATTTTAGCCTGTGTCAATTTTTTTTATTCATTCACTTTTCAATTAGCAACTCTCACCTTTTTGTTGAAAATCAAACACCTAAACAGGGCCGTGACTGTTCGTATTGATCACAGGCTCCTGAAAATGTGCTGTTTAAATCAATTTATTCCACTATATTTTTCCTTGAGTTTTCAGATGATCTTAAAAATTGACAGAGTTTGCTAATGTGTACATGCATTGTGTAACCATGGCAACTATTGAACATTCCACCATAGAAGACCATGTAGAAAACTCCCGCATGATGTCAGAGCAAGTTTTTTTTTAAATTATTATTATTGTGTAATGTTGCATGAATGTTATAACTATTTTAAATAAAATAAAATAAAATAAAATGCAGGGTGTCCCAAAAACTGACATCATTTTGCAGGCCAATAATTCAGTTAATTTTTTTTCAAATAACCTCAACTTTCACAGAATGTATAGAAACAGATCAAGATTTTAGATTTAAAGTTTTATTTTGTTCTGTATTCAAGTCATTTTGCATCTTGAAATATGCTCCCACACAGTCACCCAAGTCACTCTGCAGTGTGCCAGTGCAAAATTTGGAAAAACACCAACTGGCAATCAAATTTAAACTTGGTACCAAAAATGTAAAGAGGAAAACTGCTTAGGCAGGGCTAAAGGTTCTGGTAGACCAACGTCAACACCAGAAGAGAAGGTCAAGCAAGTTTGTGAAAAACTCTTGCGAAGCCCCAAGAAGTTTGGAAACCCAGATTCTTCAAAAGACGGTTTGGCGTACTAGATCCGTTAGCCCTGCATAAACAGCCTTCCGCTTAAAATTTTTGGTACCAGGTCCAGATTTGTTTGCCAGTTGAAGTTTTTCCAAATTTTGCATTGAAGGCTGCACAGTCTTGTGTTCGAGCAGATTCCAAGATGCAAAATGACTTCTCTTTGGGAGTGATCAGCTCAACCTGAAAACAGAACATTAAACATTAAATATAAAATCTTGATCCGTTTCTACACATTTTGTGAAAATTTGCAGTTATTTCAACAAGAGTTGTCAAAATTATTGGCCTGTGAAATGATGTCAAAATGTTTGGGACACCTTGTATTTGTATTCTATTTAAAGGTGGCCTGTGTAACTTTTTGGTTGGGGATCCGGCACCTGCTTGTTTGTATGGATATGTCATTGCTCTGCCTGAAATGTTCCACAGTATGACATTAAACAACTCTACCTTTCATTTATTTAATTACAGATAGTTTTATAACTCAAACATATTTGTAAAAACAGGCATTCTGACCTGTAACACGGCCTGGTTTGGTCTCCATTACAGACAAAACAATAACATTTCCATGAAGAAAAGCCTTTGACGGACCCTCCACCAGAAAAGTTACACAATGCAGCTTTAAAAAGAGGCGAGCAGCTGTAGTGACACGTTGGTTCATTCATTACTGTAAGTGTTCAGGGAAAGCTCTTGGGCACGTTACTGTTTTGGAAATGGGAGTTTACCGGCGGGTGCTCCACACAGTTGGTCTGGATGTTCAGACTCTGCAGATACTTCTCCAGCTCGGCTCGCAGTTCCTCTGACATTCTTGAATCTTTCTGATAAAACCGCTGGAAACTACAGAAAGAGAGTTGGAGCCGAAAGCGAGACGTCCTGAGCAGCTGCATGCGCACGCACCACGACGCACGCTGAACACGATCCTTTTCCGTTTTGGGCGTGTACTGTTGTGGTGCAACACTGCCATCTACTGGAGAAAAGTTTAAAAGTTTGAATATAATACTTTTTTTTTCCTTTTAATTGACATGATACACATTTAATACAGTTAAATAACTTACAAACAAAGCAAGATAATACAATATAATAAAAAAAACAACAACATTGGCATAGGTATAAACTTAAATTGAGGTAGATAATCATACATACGAGTGCAGGAATCATACAGAGAAATCAATACAAGAAAACTGAGGATGTGGTTAAAGAGAGAATCCTTATTTTTTGTAATATTGAGTAATTTGGTAGATTTATTATTACAAATACTTATTAGAAAATCATTCTTAATGTCTAGGATATTGATTTTAAATAGCAGTCTGGAATTTAACAATTGGATTTATGAATGTGAAATTTTCCCAGCAGAATGAACAAGTTTACAGTATATTCAATTTTTATAAAATGATAGAAGTGGGTCATTATGTTTGAACAGTCCAAATAAATTCTTTTTGCAGAATAAGTATACCTATTTTTGGAAATATAAACGCTATCTATGTTATGCATTCTGTTTTGCAAGCAGTCAGAACATGCATTTGGTTCATATTTGCAATTTTCCTGATGTTTTGAGGTGTACAAATCATTAAAAAATATATTTATATAGTCACAAACACTCAGTCGAGGCAGAAATGATTAAGATATAACAAAAATATGAAGATTTATTGTGGAACATATAACCATTGAAACGAAGCGTCAACCCAATCAACCCGGGATTGACCACCAGTCTATGGCCCTCCATGTGGTCTACAGCCGCATCTCATTACTCTTTCCTCGCTTCTCCCTCCTTGATTAATCTCCTTGATTCTGCAGTAAATAGTTGAGGAAGTCCCACCCACAGAGGAGACAAAACAAGGAGAGAGGATGTAAACTCCTCACTGAGACCAATAAAGTTAGATTCTTTTATCTGATGTCCTCCTGAAGCCTCCCTCAGGTTTATTCCTTCCTTCTGTGTTTTTTTTTAGGATGCCAATTAATATGACACATCTGATTGACAGCTGAAAATCACAGAATCAAGGAGACGAATCAAGGAGAAGGAAGCGAGGAATGAGAAATTAGACGCCGCCCATGTTTCAATATGCAGTCATACATGAAAAAAGTTTGGACACACCTGCTATACAGCTACATTTCATATATGGGTAAAAAGTGCATTCGTTGACATATTATTTTCACACATATACTCTGATGTGGTTGACAGTTCTTACATTTTACACCTGGTACATACAGTGACAGTGCTGAAGGTCGTGCTGTCATAGACCTATATTAACACAAAGCTCTGACGCGTTATGAAACAGGCGTCTATAATGGAAGTGTCCTAATCACACTGACCCAGAACATCAGGCTGTGTATAGGACACAGGCCGATCAAGGCCAGAGGGCAGTAAGGCTTTAGGTCAGCAGACAGACACACACAGACACACACAGAGGCACGCACACATCCTGTACTTTCACATATTGGGTTAATTTGACCTACAATGTCTTCTGGTGAAAGAAATGTTGTCCATGAGTTTAATGTCTCTGTCTTTTTTTTTTTTTAATTGACGTGATACACATTTAATACAGTTAAATAACTTAAAAACAAACAAAGACAATAATAAAAACACTAACAGAATTGGCATACGTGTAAACTTAAACTGATAATCACACATACAAGTGCAGTGATACAGAGATATCAATACAAGAAAACTGACAGTGGTTAAAGAAAGAATCCTAATTTTTCTGTAATGTTCTGTAATTTGGCAGATTTATTATTAGAAATACTGGTTAGAGTTTGAAAATAATTCTTAATGTCTAGAATATTGATATAGGCCTGGAATTTGAGAATTTGGATTCATGAATGTGAAATTTTCACAGCAGAATGAACAAATTTACAAAATATTAAATTTTATATTATTATAAAATGATGGAAGTGGGTTATTATGTTTGAACAGTCCAAATAAATTCTGACAGATGCTTTTTGCAGAATAAGTTTACCTTTTTTGGAAAGATAAATGCTCTTTCAATCAGGCATTCTGTTTTGCATGCAGTCAGAACATGCATTTGGTTCATAGTTGCACTTTTCCTGATGTTTTGGGGTAAATATAAAATTCTATATTGCTTATGATTGAAGTGCGCTATTATGTTTGAACAGTCCAAATAAATTCTGATGGATGTTTTTTGCAGAATAAATATGCCTATTTTTGGAAAGATAAACGCTCTTTACATCCAGGTCAGCAGACAGACGCACACAGACGCACACATACACGCACACATCCTATACTTTCACACATTAGGTTCATTTGACCTACAATGTCTGAGCGCACAGGAGCTATACGTTAGGATTAAACTATGTGACCGCAAATCAGTTGTGTAGAAGTTAAGAAGTTAAAACAATACTGCGGAATATTCTCCATGGACACATATGGAAAGGAGGAGGACATGACAGGAGATTGCGCAGACACCAATTACTTTAGTTTATTTATTTAATGAGTCAGGGACAGTGCACAATATACATTAGCCTTAACAGGAGAGTATAAATTATAATGTCCAGAGCATCATAACAATTCTGTATCATCATTCACTCCCAGTTCTCTCAGCATCTTAAAAACATCATCCTTATCGAAAGCATCATTCATTTCATTCACTCTAGAGCATCACTCTCTCTTCACTCATCAGTCCACACTATGGGTGCAGGTTTGGATTGAGAGGAGCTGCTCTTTGTTGACCGGCTGGTGCCTGAACTTGCACTTCGGGGTTTTTGCAAACCGTCTAATATATTCTGATTCCTGACCTAGTCACTGGAGAGAAATGAAATTGAGTGGAGGCACTAGGTGGCGCCAGTCTGGCTAGGAATCCAGAGCACATGGAGCAAACCCACCCACACATGAGGAGAAGGTGCAGACTCAGCTCAAACAGGTAAAAGATTCAATAATGTTCTTTGATTGACTTCCTGTTCACCTGGAGGCAGTGATGAATCTGTGTGTATCACACTGATGAGACTGTCTGTGTGAGTCTGTGTGTGTAAGTCTGTGTGTGTAAGTCTGTGTGTGTGAGTCTGTGTGTATCACGCTGCTTCACTTCACTCACCACTGGAGCAGAAGTCCTGGTCAGGAGGAGTCCAGCCACAGCTCAGGATCATCAGACTCCACAGGGGGCAGATGTGGACTATACACTGAGGAAACGGTTAGCTTTTTTTTTTTTTTTTACTATTTAATAAAAAGAATTACAATATAAATGTATTTAATATGTAAATGCTATACATGAACCAAAATGTTCATTTATTAGATTGTTTTTGACATTAAGCACTTGAATAAAATCACTTAAAGCCGCAGTATAGCATTATCAAAATAAAAATAAAATCATGTGTTTTTTCATTTTGGTCGTGTTTATTGCACTAAAAAAAGTAGAAAAATGTGTGTCCTTACTCTGAGCTCCACTGTGTTTTTAAATTCTATAAACCCTATTAAAAAAACCTCTATAAAATTAGTTGAAGTATAGGAACTAACAATGTAAAAATGGGAGAGGGAAAAAAAAGAAAGGAAGAAAGAGAGAGAGAAAAGGAATTTCAATTATAAATTGGCCAAAATATATCAGTGTAAGGGGGCCTAGCGGTGTGTGTTGGATTGCCACATTACTTTTGTTGTATTTAACCAAATTTGTGTTGGTGTGTGGTCGGGGGTAAATGTGTGTGTGTGTGTGTGTTTTGTATTTGTTGTGGGTGTTGTGGGTGTCGCTTGTTTTGTTTTTATGTTGATTATTGTAATTTCTTAAATGTTGATTATTGTATTTTGTTAAATGTTATATAACTCTATAATCCCACTAAAATCATTTGGATAATTTCAGCCCTACAATTTCCAATCTTTACTGAATAGGTAAAAGGAGCTGTTAACTTGAAAACATCTGCTTCGTGACATCACAAAGTGGAACAGAGCATTTTGAGCTTTGGTGATGTTGACAGCCTAATAATGCAGGATTACTCAAACATGTGTGAATGAAACAAAACACTACATTTGCCATGTTTTTGATGATGTGACATTATAATATGGCTTAAAGCTCACAAGAATCCATTTTGTGTAATACAGGACCTTTCATTTAAACTGACCTATTGGAGCCTTTTTTTTTTCTGGCTGTCAATAATCATCAGTGGATTCAGCTGAATAGAACATTCTGGGCATTTCACCTGCTAGTTTCCAGGCACATGTAAGTATTGAATACTAATGTAATTAAATGATTACATGAAATTCAGTTAAATCTGTTCTGTCAATAACTATTTTCTTTTACACAAATAACTAAGACAAAGAGGCCAAGGCGAACTTCCACCTATTGTAACACCAGCTGTTCAACATTCCAGGAACCACCAGATTAAGGCAAAGCAGGTTTATTTGTACAGCACAATTTGTATACAAAGTAATTCAAAGTGCAAGAAATCACAATACAAACAAACCATAAATAATCATCCATTCATTTTCTTCCGCTTACCCAGGGCCAGGTCGCGGGGGCAGCAGTCTAAGCAGGGACTCCCAGACTTCCTTCACCTTGGACACTTCCTCCAGCTACGAGGAGGCATCAGAAGTGAACAGATGCCCGAGCCACCTCAGCTACTCCTCTCGATGTGGAGGAGCAGCAACTCTACTCCGAGCTCCTCTTGTGTAAATGAGCTCCTCACCCTATCTCTAAGGGAGTGCCCAGCCACCCTGCAGAGGAAACTCATTACCCAAAGCTCATGACCATAGGTGAGGAGAGGAATGCAGATTGATCAGTAAATTGAGAGCTTTGTTAAAAGGCAAAGCTCCCAATTTAATTTTAATTTTATAATCGTCATAAAAATTAAATTAAAAGAGAAGGGGGAGAATTACTGAACGGTCTAAATCACTGTTGGCAGCTGCTATTGTTACATAATCTGAGTTGTACGTGAGAAGTCTTGTAGTTTTTATTCAGTTTTTCAATAAAGTTTGCCCGGTCTTTAAAAGAGAGACAAACAGGGTTCCATTGTTCTATTAAACTCACTTTAATTCATTTCATTTATGTGTTCATCTACATTGATTTTGACAGAACCAGTTTAGACTTTGTTTATTTATAGTACATCTTCAAGGTAAATACCACATATGCACAGAAGTTACATATTTCTGCACTAGACTATAGAGGCGCTGCTTAAAAAATGGCTAGAATGATAATGAAGTGTACAAACATACATCGTCATAACCTTGGCCACTACTGTAGTACTACAGTTAAAGATTTTTGTACTGATTTTACAAATGCGAGTAACGATAAATAATTGATGTGTGACATTTCTAGAGGCCACTGTGGGTGTGTGGGAGTCGCAAGTGGAAGTGCTAAGTGTTCACAGAAAAATATACTGTATATGTATTTTTGTGTGAATGAGGAAGAACATAGTGAGTAAAGGTCCCAATGCCCCTTGTGAGCTTTATGCCCGTCATATACTTTTAACAGTTTTTCTCACATTCAGAAAACACTCTGTTCCATCTTGTGGTGTCATGTGGTAATAGAGGAAGAGCTCTATTGTGTTTTTAAACTGCAGACACCTTCACTTGAATCATTTGGTATAATCAAAAGGTATAAAGGTAGCTGCTAACTTTAAAACTACTAAAAACTAAAAAACATCACAAGGTGGAACAGAGCATTTTGAGCCTTGGAGATGTAGACAGACTAATAATAAAGGATTACTCAAACAAGTATGAATGAAACAAAACACAACTGTGCACTACAAAAAAGTTTCAATTCAAGATAGAAACACTGACATTTACCATTTTTGCCAAGCTACAAATTTCTCTGATGGCCAAGATGAAACTTAAAACTTATATCAATTTAATCATCTTGTTTTCAGATTTATTAAGTAGTTACTTGACCAGAGGTAGTTTATTTTAAGATAACATGTCAAGTAAAATGACTGTATGTTGCTGCATGGACAGATAATTTAACTACTTTTAAGTCATTTTCTGATAGACTTAAGTGTTTATATCTTGAATTTTGGCCAAGCTTTTTTGCAGTGCCGAGCTGTGTTTTTTTCTTTCATTCACACGTTGTGAGTAATCCTTTATTATTAGTCTGTTTACATCTCCAAAAGTTCAAAATGCTCTGCTCCACCTTGTGATGTTTTTCAGTTTTTAGTAGTTTTGAAGTTTACACCTACATTTTCACCTTTCTGGGTAATTCCTGGGCAGAAATTATCCAAATGATTCTAGTGAAGGTGTCTGGAATTTAAAAACACAGTAGAGCTATTCCTGTATTACCACCTGACATCACAAGATGGAACAGAGTGTTTTCTGTTTGAGAGAAGAACTCAGTCTTAATATGCAGGATTTGTGTGTTAAATATGTGTGAATGAAACAAAACACAACTCCAGATAACATTATAACACAGATCAGAAAATAGTATATGTTTTTTATGAAGTGGTTTTAGATTAATATTGTGGTTTACCATAAACAAAATGTGAATTAACAGATCTACACGTTATAGTGTAATACTAAATGCAATACTATGTCTTCTTTAGGTACTTTGGTCAACAGTTGAGAGCAAGGGACAGTGTTCAAAAGGGCTGAAGAAGTAGGATTGGACTTGATTGTGATGTAAATTATGAATATGATTAAGATGAGCAATATTAGGGGACAGTTTATAGTAGATGTTTTGTAGTCAAAGGTTTGGGCACGTAGAGAAAAGGGTTACTATATTATTTGTAATACTGTATTTGAGTATTGAGTAGTTGCCCTTGATTTAATAGTTGCCAAGTAGGAAACCCAAAGATTACATTTTGAATCTTTGACAATGATGTGGTCTTTGAAAAAAAAAAAAACAGCAATTACCCAATCATATAACTCACAATGAAGTGATTTGAAGTTGTTAGCGTGGCGTCTCCATTAGCAACCAACTAAAAGCATGTGTGATTGCTGCTTTGTTTGGTTGAGTGCTTGTAATTTTCTTCAGTACACAAATGCCTACACAAGTCTTTCTTTCAAACAGAAGTCCTGGGGGGGAAATGAAAGTACTGCAGTTGTGACTAGATCGAATTAATTGAGAAGACTCAGATAAGAACAGCTTAATTAATACAAGTATCCAATGAATTTTAGAATGCTTGGAGAGGTCTTAAAGGTGCATTGTGTAACTTTTCAGCTGGAGAGTCTGCCTCATGTTTGTTTCTATGGATATGTCTTTTCTCTGCCTGGAATGCTCCACAGTATGGCATTAAACGGCTCTACTTTATTCAGCTATAGGTGAATACAGTGCAATATTTTTGATTGAGTGCAATATTCAATACAGTGCAATATTTAATACGGTGCAATATTTTTGATTGAGTGCAATATTCAATACAGTGCAATATTTAATACGGTGCAATATTTTTGATTGAGTGCAATATTCAATACAGTGCAATATTTAATACGGTGCAATATTTTTGATTGAGTGCAATATTCAATACAGTGCAATATTTAATTTGCATATTTTTGATTGAGTGCAATATTTTAAATTGAGGGCAATATTTAATACAGTGCAATATTTTTGATTGACTGCAATATTTAATACAGTGCAATATTTTTGATTCAATGCAATATTTGATACAGTGCAATATTTTTGATTGAGGGCAATATTTTTGATCGAGTGCAATATTCAATACAGTGCAATATTTAATACAGTGCAATATTTTTGATTGAGGGCAATATTTAATACGGAGCAATATTTTTGATTGAGTGCAATATTTGATACAGTGCAATATTTAATACAGTGCAATATTTTTGATTGAGTGCAATATTTAATACAGAGCAATATTTTTGATTGAGGGCAATATTTAATGCAGTGCAATATTTTTGATTGAGGGCAATATTTAATACAGAGCAATATTTTTGATTGAATGCAATATTTGATACAGTGAAATATTTAATACAGTGCAATATTTTTATTTGAGTGCAATATATAATACAGTGCAATATTTTTGACTGAGTGCAATATTCAATACAGTGCAATATTTAATACAGTGCAGTGAGTTTTGTAGTCTTGGGTGTCCCAGCCTTTTTTATGCCTTGCACTAGAAATAGTAGTACTTACCTACCTATTTGTTTACTCTATTTTTTTATTTATTCTTTTTTGTACTGCGTTGTAAGTGCCCCACATGAATGTCTACACTGGAAGGCGATTTGCTTTTAATCTCGTTGTGCATGTGTATCGTGTGGATTGTACATATGTATAGTAACAATAAAAGGCATTCTATTCTATTCATTCTATTCTGTTCTATGACAAAAAGGTTAAATACAATAGTGTGAAACATTCCAGGCAAAGCAATAACTTCTCCACAGAGAAAAGCAATTAACTGACGCTCAACCAGGAAAGTTACACAATGCAACTATTAATCTGTCCACATTATAGCGATTGACTCAAGCTTGTAGACATAATCAACGCAGAGTGCCTCTCCAAACTGAGCTGTGAATGAATGCACAATAATCAGAGGTAAGTGACGGCTTTACCTGACCTAAAGACCTGTATATTCACATACGGACCACGCGGATCTGCCTGCTCCCTTATAAATACGAGATGTTGCTTTGTCTCTTGTGACCACCCACTGCAAAGAGACCAAACACAAGTCAGACTTAATTTGCTTTAATCAGTGCTTTGTTCTTTTCTTATGCTAATACGCGTGCTTTTGTTATGATGGTAATTGGCATTATGTAAAAATCTATACATACTTTAGTGCAAAAGAAGAAGAGGAGGAGACATCGCTTTACGGAGGTTGAAACAAAGTAAAGAACTGTGAGTACTTTTCATGTTGATGTGACCTTGTGCATAGCCTAGCAACAGAAAAGGGAGTAGAATAATGTTATTGTTAACGTATGAATCACATATGTTAAATGTGCTTTACAACAACGTTCAAAATATACAATATCAGTCAAAAGTTTGCACACACCATCTCATTCAGTGCTTTTTTCTATATCTTTACTACTTTTGGAATTTTATATACAAACAGAAGACATCAAATATATGAATATGTAGCAAAGAAAAAAGTTAAATAGCTCTACTCATTTTTGAAACAAATTTTATAACTAAATCCTCAAATTGGCCACAATTTGCTTTGACAAAAAAATATTCAGTAGTTATTTAAAGGTGCATTGCGCAAAATTTCTGGTGGAGAGTCTGTCACCTGCTTGTCTCCATGGAGATGTGATTGCTTTGCCTGGAATGTGGCATGGTATGACATTAAACACATCTATCTAGCATTTATTCATTATGGTGGTTCTATTGCTCAAAATACAATAATTCTCTCTGTGAAATGGGGGTGACTTGCCACAGATCTCTACAGAAGACATCGAATGTGAATGTAAATGTATGGAATGATGTAGCAAAGAAAGAAATAACGCATTTTTTTATACAATTTTTAATATTTTATATTCAGATTCCTCAATAACAACTCTTTGCTTTGACAGTGCTGCAAACCCTTGGCCTTCTCTTTTCCCTTTTCACTCGAAAGCTGGGCGATTTCAGGGTCAAAAAATGCTGGAGTGTAAAGCAGTGATCAAAGCAAAGGGTGGCTATTTCTCAAAATCTAAAATCTGAAACAGGTTTTGTTTGCTGCCTACCACAAGCATCTCCAATCTTTTTTTTTGGTGAGCTACCTTCATGAAACAAAAATGCCAGAGAGTTTCTCATTTTAGCCATCACAAGAGCTTGAGAAAGAAGAAGAGCCATGGCAAGATTTAGACAGGGTACAATTGGATGCCTATTAAACATAAACCATTGTCTATTATTAGTGCACAAGTTAGGGACCAAAATGCTAGATTTCCATTTACCAAAACACATTTGGAAACATGCAGATGACGGCTTCTGGCATAGTTACCGACACTGAGCATGTGATAAAACCGTGGATTCAGCAGCAGCAGTTTTCACAACCTGCCAAAGCTTTCCACGGGGGACGGGACTCTAATCGCATCCTCAATGTCATTTACAGGCAGCTGTTTGGAACTGTTGATCTGCTGAACATAATGACATCTTTTAAAAATTTTATTAAGTCAGACAGATTATAATACACAAATTAATAGGTAATTTATAAAAGGAAAAAAAAAGAATACAATAACATCTAGATGAAGAAAACCAGCCCATTTTCTCAGTTTTCCCAGATTTTGTCAGAGTTACTATCGCCAACAGAGCCCAAAGGAAGTCGTCATCCCCGAACGTCTTCTCGTTTGTGACATAAGCGTGAATAGAGCACATTAAGCGTAAAACATATAATTCAGAAATCCTTTGGCGAGCTACTTGGAAGGAGGTGTAGAACTACTGGTAACTCCCAAGCTCTAGGTTGGAGAGCCCTGACCTACCATATGTGTTCAGTTACAGTTCTGATGCCTTCAATGAGTATGTGCAAGTTTTTGACTGGTAGTGTAAAGGTCCTACGTTATGCAAATTTGACTCAGAAACATACCTGGAGTTGTGTTTTGTTCCATTCACACGTTTGAGTAATCCTTTATTATTAGTCTGTCTACATCTCCAAAGCTCAGAATGCTTTGTTCCACCGTATGATGTCATGTAGTGGTAGTTTTAAGTTAACAGCTACATTTTAACTTTAGTTCAGAAGAGACTGCCAATTCCAGGTCTGAAATTATCCAGTTATCCAAATGATTCTGGTGAAGTTTAGAAACACAGTGGAGCACATGACCTCACAGGGTGGAACTGAGTGTTTTCTGTTTGAGAGAAGGACTCTAGAGGAATTGTGTGAAACATACGTGAATGAAAAAAACACAACTCCAGGTCTGTTTGTGATGAGGAAACAACATTATAACGTTGATCAGAAAATTGCGTAATGTGGGCCATTTACATCTCATGCTGTACTCGTGATATATTTTCTTTTTAAACCGTCCTTGAGGTTATGAAATACTTTATTGGTTGTCCTGCATTTGACCCACCATCAATGCCGCTGGGTGCATGGACTGCTCTTTTCATAATCCTTTGTATTGGAAAAAAGTCCAAGGCTCAGTTTTTCTCCATCTTACTGTACTTATGTTATATTTTCACGGCCCTGAGTGAGTGAAAAATAAAAAAAAAACTTCTTACCAATACTCACATGCTTTTGGGTGCAAAGACGGCCATTTTGTGGTTCAAGGGCTGGATTACGCACAGATCTCCAGTTATAAAACGAAGTGCCGCTGCTGGAATGACAGACTTTCCTGAAAACAGAATGGGGAAGGCTGTGTTTAATCACCTTAACAGCTGTGTGTATAATTTTCTAGAGAGAAGCCGAGATTTTCCTCACATAAACTGTTATTATCACATAGGATAGTATATTAAATCACTAAATGTAATTATTTGAACACACAACTGTAGAGGTGGATAGTACTGTACTTTTGAGAGTAGTTTTCTAGCTTCATACTTTTAATCTTACTTGAATAACATTTTTATTCAAGTGACAGTAAATGTTTTGGTGACTCTTCCCACTGTGAGTAAGTCTACAAGTGACAAATGCTTTATGTGACAATATGAAATGACTTCAGATATGATTCAGTTTTGTCCTTGTAATTAGATGTTCTTCAAATAATAAATCAGAAGTTATGTCCCGATAGTTACTCTTTAATAGAATGACCAGACGTCTCTATTTACTCAGGACAGTCCCAGTTTTGAGCCCTTTGTCCCAGCAGATTTATTAAAAACCACTGTTTTGTCCCGGTTTTATATAAGACATGTCCCAGGTGTCCCTATTTTTGACCAATTTGATGCCTACCAACAGTAGAGAGAGGCATAAATTGTCATTTTTTTTTTTTTTTTAAATACAGAAAAGCTGCTTACAAATTACCAAAACACAAAGAAAATGTGACTACACTACACTGACTCGCGTGTTTGTCATTGATGGGCTGAGTGCAGAACAATTTTCCTTAATTACGCCCTTGTTTCAAAATGTTATTTTACCAACCGCTACAAACCCGGTGTATCCCAGGTTTTATTTTGAAAATCTGGTCACACTACTCTTACTTGAGCAGTACTTTTTGCAAATACTTTTTACTCTTACTTATTTCTTGGACCACTACTTTGTACTTCTAGTAATATTATTTTGAAGTAACATTAGTTTAGAACAATTTTTGGCTACTTTACCACTTCCCACGTCACTAGCATACATTAGCCTAGATGTGGGGCCTGTTGGTTGCGCATGCGCGGCGACGAAACACTTTCCCATTTAATTTGTCGTCTCTGACCTTTGAACCAATAATTATGACGAACAAAATCCCTCTTCACATTGATCCAAATAGCGGACAGTGCTACAAGAATATTTTACGCGATTTCTGTAGCCTCAACTTCTGCAAATATTAAGGTAAGAGACTAAAGAGTGAGCAGGTCTCTAGTGGAACCTAAATAAATTGGCCTCTCCTTGTGGAATTACTAGCATTTAACCCTCACACTGGACCTGATTTCTAGTTAGACTCTTTGTGTTTAGTAATTGGTTTAGCCCTCCTCCTAGTTGTGTCCTTTCACAGAACACTAACCGCAGGCACTATTATTTCATTGACGTTTTCTCCGAAGACGTCTAACTCCACCTGCTCCATTGTTGTCCTCCCTTCTTTACCTGCTCGCCCTCCACAGCTCTCCTCTTCGCTCTCTGCGTGTCGGCGGGTGTAACATCGGCAGCAGAAGCCTCGAGAGAAGGAGCGGGGTCGGCACAGACGCGCACACGCACGTATACGCACGGTGACGGTCGGGAGCGCAGCGGCAGGAGCGCGGGGATGGACGAGGGAGCGAAAAGCGCGCCACTGCCTCCCGCGCGTCACACCGGCATCCTCCCGTGCTCAGACCACGACCTACCGAACTGCACTCTGGGTCTGGCCGCGTGGACCAGCGCCAACGGCTCCGGGACTGTGGATGCACGGCGCGCTCCAGAGATGCCCGCTTTGGCGCCTACGGTTAGTTACTTTATTTTCTGTGCGTTTTCGTTACTTCGAGCTGTTCTGCTTGTATTGAGAGAAAAAAAAAGTCAATTGAACTAAACTATTATTAGGTATTATTTCAAATCCACATTGTTTGATCGAAATGGGTCTTAATTTAAAGGTGCACTATATAACTTTTTGGTTAGGGGTCCGTCACCTCTAAACAGCTCTACCTTAAATTTATTAATTTTCAGTTTTCAATTTTCATTTAAATTTTTTTATTGCTCAAAAATACCTTGAAAAACTGGCATTTTGATTGTGAGTGGGGTCGCCTCTCCACTGATCTGACCTGTAACTTGAAAAGAAAGGTTTATTAATACCATACTGTGCAACATTCCAGACAAAGCAATAATGTCTCCATGGAGAAAAGCATTTGATGGACCCTCCACCAGAAGAGTGCACCTTTACCGGAGCTGGCAGGTTTATTATCTCAAAAATCTGATTAGCATTTGAAGTATTTTTTAAATGTAGAAATGTGGAGTGTGATGTTTTTAAATGAAAAAAAATGGGAGAATTCCTAGTTTGATTGCAAATGGATGGATACTGGATGGATTGCAAACAGATGGAGCGACAGTAGTTCAGTTGGTAGAGTGTGTGTTTTTGGTTGGGGGTCTGTCACCTCTAAACAGCTTTATCTTACATTTATTCAATTTCAGGCGATTTTATTGCTGAAAAATACCTTGAAAAACTGGCATTTCGATTGTGAGTGGGGTCTCCTCTCCACCGATCTGACCTGTAACTTGGTCTGATTTGGTCTCCATGATAAAAGAAAGGTTTATTAATACCATACTGTGCAACATTCCAGACAAAGCAATAACGTCTCCATGGAGAAAAGCGTTTGATGGACCCTCCACCAGAAGAGTGCACCTTTACTATAGCTGTCAGTTTTATTATCTCATAAATCTGATTATAATTTGAGTATTTTTTTTTTTTAATTCTTGGTTCTTGCTTGCAAATGGATAGATACTGGATGGATTGCAAACAGATGGGGCGACAGTAGCTCAGTTGGTAGAGCGTTTTTCTTCTGATCTGAAGGTTTGAATTCCCGTCTTGGCATGAACATCATTGGTTGAGCGGTCACACCTGCTGACCCAAAGATGAATCTATGTGTGAGTAGGTGAGTGGTTCATTGATGTAAAGCTCTTTGTGTGTCTTGAAGTTGGAAAAGCAGTATGTTTACTTGTTAACCTGCCCGGAGAGTGCAGATGGAAACTAGTTTAGATAAATCTGGTGTAAAGCATCTCTTCTTTTATGATACTAAACTAGACTAATACTTGTTGTCGTTTAAGTGCCTATGTAGGTAGGTTAGTCATTTGAACATCTGGTCGTTTTGTAAAATAACTAAAATCCTTTCTTGTTCAATTCATCCATGTAGGTTATATAGAAAAACAACTACATTGCTTTCTACTCTGCTTCTGCTAGAATTTATTTGAGAAAATTCATCATTTGCTGTCATATATTCATTCCAGAGTACATTTGAGAGAAAGGTTTAAAGGTGCATTGTGTAACTTATCTAGTGCAGGGTCCGACCGTCAAATGCCTTTCTTCATGGATATTAGGAGATTAGGAGTGTAGAAAAATATCGAAATATCAATATACTGTATCATTTAATGTGATTATACAGTATTGTTATTGTGGGCTTGTCGGTCAGTGGAAGGAATCTCGTTTATGCGACACATTTGATATTTTCACTGTTTTGATGATTAAAATGGGTGTTTTTCATATGAACTTGGCACAAGAAGTGGTTTAACAAAGACTTTTAGTATCACATCCATGATTTAGCCTTTTATTTTTTATTGAACCGTATCGAATCGATTTGAAATATATCGTATCTGTATCGAGATATGTATTATCTCGTGGCCTATGTATCGAGGTATGTATCGTATCGGCAACTTCTTAATGATATTCAGCCTTAGTGAAGATGTTATTGCTTTGCGTGGATTGTTTCACAGTATGGCATTAATCTTTATGGAAAGCAGACCAAGTTATATGTGAGATCCGCTCACAGTCAGAATGTCTGTTTTTCTAGCTATTTTTGAGCTATAAAACCACCTGTAAATGAATAAATGTAAGGTAGAGCTGTTTAATAATGATTAATTTAATATTGTGGAACATTTTAAGCAGAGCAATGACACATCCTTAGAAACAAGAAGATGACAAACCCCCAAACGAAAAGTTACACAGTTTAAGCAATTGATTTTCAACCAATGCACCGGTGACACCAACATGCTTTGAGGTATTGCCAAATTCTACTTTGAGTTGCCTGATTTACAAAGGGATTTAATTGTTTTACCCTTTGTGTCCTGATTAAAAAAGAAAGCAAAACAAAATCACCAGAGCCACATTTAAAGGGCATAGATGACAGCCTGTTTGTTATATTATACTACAGTTTTTTTCCTTCTAAAAGATGATGTGCCATGGAATTTTCAACAACAAATACTTGTGCAGTGACTCATAAAAGGCTGAAAATCACTGGTCGAAGCTTCTCACAAAAAGATCAAATCATAACATGGATTATAACACAATTAGCACATTGGTTAAACAAATAAATACAGGACCCAAAATTACTTTATCTTCTTATCAGCCAATTTATTAAAGATGGAACAATAATTTGGGGGATCAGTATTTATTGTTGGGACTTTTTCTTTGAAATTTTTGATAATTTTTTTCTACAATGTGGTAAAATTTGAGCTGATAAAGGTTGATTTATGAACTAAAATTATAATCCAATTACTAAAGTGTTACAATCTGCTGTTTTGTTATTGCAGATCAATACTATTTAACAATTTTGTACATTTAGAATAATTTTTAGGGATACTTCTGTTTTACGGTTTGGTTTTAGTATTATTGTTTATCGTCTAAAACAAATATACACCTGTATGGATGTATGTATGTATGTATGGATGGATGGATGGATGGTTGACATGGTACAGTTAATGTTAATAGCTGAAAGCAGACAAATATCAAACTGCACTGACATGTGATCTGTCTCTGGTGTGTTTTTTATTGACAGTGGATCAGCCAGTGGCTGATCAGAGGAAAGAAACTGAATGAACTCGCTCACTCGAGCAGCAGAGTGACCGAGGCATGCACTCAGTATGACGGGTTTCAGATGACATCACAACATTCTATAAGACAATCATTTTAATACAGACGGGGGCAGTTCAAATGAACATTATTATACTGTGTAATCAAATGAGATTTTTATTGCATTACAGCAAGTTCTTGGGTCTGGCCCATAGACTGTATATAAAAATGGACATAGCTTACCCGCGAGCTGTCACGTTCCAAAGGAAGTGAGCATGGGGACGCTTCCGGCTCCACTGACTCTGGCTCCAAGTGGCTTTACATTGAAAAACTGTCACCCCTCTTTTTTAACTGCTGCAGTCCGGCTCCTCATTTTGATCTTAAATGTTCATATTAATGCTCTCTACATGATGTTGGTGTTTTTATTTAGCTGTTTTTGTCATTAAACAAATTCCTACTCCTAATATGGAACTTGACTCCAAATTCACGGCTAGTTCATGAGCTTCATTAAGCCAAACACTGTGGGTGTTTATCCAAGATAACCTCAGTCATGCCAGTCATGCCAGACAGATGTGTATTATTCTAAACTGAGTTCTACACATTTATCAAACAGAAAGTCGTGATGATTATTTGAATCTGATTGGTCGAACAGTGGAACAGGACGAAAAATCAAACTTCTGTTACATCCAGTTTAAGAGAAAAACACAGACATCGTCCCTGTTCACAAATGCAAGAAGCTTTTCTCTTCTGCATGTTTTTCACTAACACAATATTGGCGCAAAAATTGCCTGAAGTACGTCTGTTGGCGTCACCATATTTGTTTTGGTGTTTTGGGTGCTTCACCTTTGGCTCCACCCACATCTCTTTGCTGCTCTGTGATTGGCCGCCCACCACCTGTCGGACCCTGTCACCAAGATGGATTCTCATGAGTTTGTGAACTTGCAAATATCGTGAGAATCTATCTTATTGTGCATAGACATGTCCAAGATGGAATTAGGTGACATTTTATCATTAGCATTTTAATTTACTTTGCATGTGTTTTTGTACTTGGACTAATAACCAAGACTGACGCAGAAATGCAAGTTAATCAGCAGTCTATTGGCAGTGCTGCTCTCTGAAGAACCGCGAGAATGTTTGACCTGTTTCATGGTGAACAGCTGATTTCATTTGCAGATTCTGGTCATACAGGTGAGATAACACAGCCTTGAGCACATTTCCTGCCCTATGATGAGTCCACCATTGATTCCATATGGTGGAGCCTCGTGCTGTTGGCTGCTGGAACGCCATATTGACTCTCTCGGGCATCTGCTTAATGGCGATTGATTAAACATGGAAGTGTGTTTTCCGATGCCAACTCGACTCAGTGACTGTGCCAATTTTCCACCGGTTGTTTGGGTTGTGTTTGGGGAATGACATAGACCAAAGCAGACTGCTGGAAGCTGCTGTCATGCTACAGTGATGGGTGACAGGGGAATCTGAGCTCATCATGAGATAAGAACCAGAGCTTTACCTTGTGGTTCCAGTTTCAGGTATCTGCAAATCTTCACACATTTCAAGTTTTCATTAAAGGGCATATATCATGCTATTTTCTGACCTATATTATGTTATTTCTTCATCAAAAACATACCTGGAGTTGTGTTTTGTTTAAGTCACACATTTAACACCCTGCATATTTAGGCTGAAACTGAAAACAGTCCACCTTGTGATGTGATGTGGTAATACAGGAAGTGCTCCACTGTGTTTTTACATCCATACACCTTCACTAGAATCATTTTAATTACATCAATCCTGGAATTGCCAATCTATACTAAACAAAAGGTAAAAAGTAGTGGTTGAAAACTGCCGCTGGATGACATCACAAGGTGGAACAGGGCATTTTAAGCTTTGTACATGTAGACACAAATAATAAAGGATCACTCACATGTGAAATTAAAACAAAACACAACTCCAGGTATGTTTTTGGGAAATAACAACATTATAACATGGATTAATATCATATTTGCGTAATGTGGGAGTTTTAAGTCTTGCACATTTTTAAGAATTATGTATAACAACATTAACTGCAAACTTTTAAATGTGCACTTCGTAGCCTTTCTGATGGAGTGTCCACCACCTGCTTGCCTCAGTGGAGATATTTGCCTTGAATGATACACAGTATGGCATTACACTTGTAGTCTATATATAGCATTTATTTCATGTTATTATGTTCTTTTTTCAGAGCAAGAGTTTGTTTTCATACTTGACAGTTTGGACTGCTCACTAGCACTATTCCTCAGAGTCACGTGACGTTACTGTGACGTGTTCAATCACCTGATTTATACAGGTTTTGGCGCTGTCTTCCTACTGTTGGAGGCAGGGTGACAATGACATCTGCAGTCCGACTTCCTCAGGACAGTATCCCACGTGTATGAGAGTAAAAAAGCCCCCTCGTCCTAGTTTATAGTCCCGTGGGCACGTTTCTGTTTTTTGATTGCCTCTTTAATCCAGCGACCATGTTTGTCGTCCCAGTGATGTTTATTCCGTCTCAGTCCATAATGTGCTTCTCTCTTACAGTGTCACAAATGGCCGATTTGAGTTGTTCCTGTTCTGCTTTGTGTTTTGTTGCTCATGTTTCGCCTTCGCTGTTTCCTTTTCACATTCTGTCCTATGTCCTTTTTTTGTGTACTGAACACCCTCTCTGTTTCGCCAATGTATGTTTTATAGCAGGACATGCAGGGTATTCCGTATATGACGTTACATTTATGCCCCGGTTCTGTTTTGTTTTTTGGGTTGACAAGTAGTTGCCTGAGTTTTCTGTACGGTTTCACTGATGTTGCTGATATTGTGTTTTCTCATTGCCCTCTACACTTTTTCTGTTATGTTCCTTACGCACAGTAATGTTACCATGCCTGTGCTCTTTTTTCTGTTTTATTTTTGTTTATTGTGGGCATTGGCATTACTTCAGAGCGTTGTGGATGTGTCTGTCTTCATCCTGTTTGTCTTGCTCATCTGTTATAATGTTGGTTCTTACGATGGAGAGTTTGTGGGCTGTGGGATGCTCCGATGTTCATAAGAGGTACAGGTCAGTGTGGGTTGGTTTTCAATGTATTTTGATGTATTATTTGTATTTATATTTCGATGTATTTTGATGCTGCCATTTTCCCTGTGTGTGATGTTCATGTCCAGAATAATTACTGTATTATTTGCTTCTACTTCTGTCTGTTGTGTTTAGATGGTTTGTTAGTTCCTGTGTGTGTCCCTTACAAATTTTTTCCAGTATGTCATCCACTAGGGGTCTAACAATAACCGAAATATTGTGATATCGTATTGTCAAAGTTTTCACAATAATATAGTAGACCATCACAATATATCGAAATTAGAAGTCTCTTTGCTTTAATTAAGAGTTATGGTGCAGCAAAAGCTAAAAAAAAAACAGAAGGAACTACATAGACCATGATCCTTTTCCATTTCAGTGCAGACTACAAGAAGAAATAACAGTTCTAAGCACTTTTAAGTCTTAGTTCTTTAAATTAAGTCTTGTCAAGGCATTTTAAGAGGAAAAAGTAGCATATTAACAGTTTTGTTAGCTGCCACAAAATATTGCAATAAATGTATCATGAGATGTATATCGTGAAAACATCGTACAAAGAGATTTGGATATTGTTACATCCCTAGTCGTGAGCCTCTCCACCATATTGTGAGCTTTCCCAAGATATCGATAAATAATATATCATACAATAAATATCATACTGTGAGATTCATACCGTGACAATATCGTATCATGAGACTTGGATATCGTTACACCCCTATCGTCCACGTATCTTTTCTGCATAATGAGTCCATATTCTCTTGGTGCTGTGTTTATGACCTTCTCCTCCAGGTCACAAACACCCAAAAAAACAGTGTTCATTTCATTTTGGTTTAATGCTCAAAAATACATTCAAAACATGAATTTGTACTGTGAGCGGGACCTACATCTCAAAGTTTAATTTAACTTCCATTTAGACAAGAATAGGCATAGCTTACATAGTGCATCTTTTGTAAATAATATATCATCTACAAGCTGACTTGTTGTCATTTGGCTCCCTAAGTACAGTATAACTTTGTCAGTATTGCCCCTAATGCTATTAAATACAATGTCATTATAGATTTTGCTGGACAAGACCAGGTGATGTAATATCCCGGTGTACACGAGGCGGAAAAGGTCTCACCCTGTCCATCCACATGAGTTATCACCAATCTTTATCATCCTCTCAGCGCCAACTCAACCCATAATCCCTATAAACCTCTCAATAAAAGCAATTTTATTACTTCAGTCGTTTTCTTATATCTTCAGAGAATGTTTTATTCTCGGCTGCGGTCTACTGAAGTTGACTACATGTGGTCAGCAAGTCTCACCTTGTGTACAAAGCGGTGGGACTACTTTGAATTCATCTGTCTCCAAATGAACTCTTTGCTTTCCTGACTACATCTGAATCACAGACATCCCACTGACAGGGTTTAGCTTTGAAAAGTCATAGGTTTAGGAAAAGAGACTCCACAGGATGAGATGAGGCATGAGATGGGGACCACGATAGAGAAGAGCTGTAAGTCTTTAGTTGTTTGGTCGATTAATCGGTTGCTGTTGCCTTAGTAGATTAAAAAAAAATGTAGTGGTTGATGGATGTATTTGGGACAACAGTAGAAAGCAGCAGTGAGTGATTGAGTGTGTGAGCTGAAGATTTGATATTTTTGGCAGCCTATTTATATGTAAAAAGGCAGATTCATCTCTTTTTCCTTACATAAATAGTTGTTTTCCATTAACTCCCGTTTTCTCTCGTGTAGGAATATTTTGGATTTTTAGGCTGCCTGCATCCCTCAAAAGCTCAAAATTCTCTGTTCCATCTTGTAGTGGTAGTTTTCAAGCAAATAGCTACCTTTGTACCCTTGCTCAGTAGAGATTGGGAATTCCAGATCTGAAATCACCCAAATTATTCCAGTAAATAATTGTGTTTGGAGTTTAAAAACACAAAGGAGCACTTGTATTACCACATGACATCACAAGGTGGAAAAGAGTATTTTTTTGTATGAGAAAAGAACTCTGCCTAAATATGCAGTATTTGTGTTTGAATGAAGCAAAACCCAACTTCTGATGAGAAAACAGCATTATACCAGATTAGAATATAGTGTAACGTGTTTTTTTTTAAAGTTAATTTGTTGTTTTTTGTCACAGGCCTATATAAAACGGTACAAATCAGGTACAGCACTTTCAATGCCACTGTTATCTGCCAAGCTAATGTGCATTTCATTGTAAGGGTAACACATTAGCATAGGCTGTATATACGTAAATGGACATAGCTATAACCCGCTAGTCACCTCGTTCCAAACAAGAAGTGAGCATGGCCGTACTTCCAGCTCCATTGACTCTGGCTCCAGTTGACTTTACATTGAATAAGTGTCACCCTCTCTCTGTAACTGCTGCAGTGAGCCTTGTCATTTTGATCTTAAAATGTTCGTATTAAAGGTTGTATGGAGGATTTTTTTTGTTTCAAGTTGTCAATGATAGCATTATAGAGGTGCAGTAGCCTTGTAATTATGATGACCAAAAAAAAGAGAATAAAAATTCATCAACTCTGGACGTGGTGGGGCTAAACATTTGCCAATAGATAACGACACTGCCTCGTTATCTGTTAGTTGATAGGCTGTCAATCAAACGCCCTACGTTTCTAGCGTAACTGACTTGCCTGCGCGCTGCCGTTACGTGGTTTGCGTACGCCTGTCACGCAGTCCACAGACGCAAGACGCACAGACACTGTTTACTCCACCAACGCAACGCTTCTTAGCGGCTTTTTTTTACCTATATCTTCCGCACAAAGTTTGTTGCAATGGCAGACAAGAATCCAGGAGCAGTTAGCCCCAAAAGAAAGTCAGTTTTTGAGGTCGCTGAAAGAAGAAGACAAGGGGAAAAGCAGCGAAGCCAAACTAAGGAGATTCTTGTAGATTCATTCCAGCGATGGCGCAACTGAAGCAGACGCAGGGTCTAAAGACTGACGCATTGGTCGCCAAATTACTCCTGGACAGGTCACTTCTGCTTATTATGAAAACGTACTTTATTTCCAAGAGCTAGACAAACGTTTTTCAGGACACGAAAGCGATATCCTATGTCTGAAAACGTCATTTTCAAGGCAAAGAAAGAGTCTGCTTGCTGCTGCGTGTTGTAGCTAGTTCATTCGCACTGAATCTCCGCGCCCCCTTCTCTGCACCCCTTCCTGCTCCTCTCCCCGCTGCCCGTTCCGCTCTTCCCCCTGCTCCTCACTTCTCCGGGCACGGAATCTCCCCTCTCCTCTCCTCGCACCCCGCTCCGCTCTTCTCCCTGCTCCTCACTTCTTGTCCGCGCACGAAATGTCCGCACACCCCCTCCCCCCGCTCCTCACTTCTCGACCTTGCCTAACCAACACTGTAGTTAGTCGTTTACAAGTCATGTGCAGCGCACCGGCTGTAAACAAACCTGTTTCTGGCGTAAGGAGGAGGAGGGAGGAGGCGTTTCTACATAGGGAGCTGTGGGGGAGGGGGGTGGTTTCACGCATGCGCAACATTTGAAAAAGGACAAACAGTCGCTGGATTTCTCGTTCCTTGGAAAATCCTCTATACAACCTTTAACTCGCTCTACATGATCCTGTTGGTTTTATTTCACTATTTTGTTCGTAAATCAATTCCTATTCCTAATACAAAACTCAAACCCATATTTGCTCCTGTAACTGCTAACCTCATGGGCTTCATTTGACTGGAGCTGAATGCTGTGGGTGACATCACACTCTCCTAGTCCATTTGTTAATACAGTCTGTGTACATTAGACGTCCCCAGAGTCCTATTTCCAGTTGTTTTAAAGTGGCAACAGTGTTCAAAGCCAGGCCCGTCTACAGAATTTTGGGGGCCTGGGGCAAGAACTTTCACACTTTAATATGAATTAATAGGAAGAGAGTCCAACTCAGGTCCCCTAAACCCTGGGGCCCTAGACAACAGACCCTTTTGTCCCCTGTTGTCTACTGCCCTGTGCACATCTGTTACACTTTCAGTGTAGATGTGTGATAAATGCAGCCAGTGGCAGTGGGAATAATCCTTTGCATGTGAACCATGGCTATCCTGACTCCTCCCCCTCAGCCCCTGACGCTGCCCTTGACGCTGCCCCTGATGCTGCCCCTGACACTGCCCCTGACACTGCCCCTGACACTGCCCCTGACGCTGCCCTTGTGACTGCCCGACGCTAAGTGGATTGTGCAAATTTTCACTCATGCTCAGCTCAAAGTTTGTCATTCCCTTGGCGCCCGTTCTCTTTGGCACTTGGCAACACTTTGGCAAACTGTGCTACCATTTGAGACATTTTAAATCCAATAACTATGACATCTTTGGAGCACTGTTAGTCCCCAATTTAACACACTCCAATACAGAGCTGCAGATTAATCACAATCAAATCCAAATTTCAATTTCAATCGAAATAATAAATAGTAAGTAGTAGTAGTTTTTTTTTTGTTATCAGTATTTTATTTGAGTTTTTGTATTCATGGGTGGAAGGGTTTAGTTTGGCATACAGTAAATACATATACGTCCACATATGTACTGCATTTCAGAGGCATTTCAATCTGATTCTTGTATTTGTTTGTCAGTTCATACTTGTGCTTGTTGTTTTGTGCTTTTTATAGAATCCGAGTGTTAAAACTTAAATCTAATCACAGTTGCAATGCTTTTCAGAAATATTGCAATTGGATATTTCTTTCAGAATGGTTCATCCCTACTCCATTTCCCTAAAAATAACATAAAACGAAAAAATTGTGAATGTCATATTTGACCTCACATCCACAGTAAACTTTAAGGAGATTTGCAGAATGAATTTGTAAAATAGATGTAAACTGTCTTATCTGGAGGATGAGCCTAAAGCCTGGATTTACTAAGCTCAAATCCTGTCTAACCTTATCTGCTTCATGATTTACTCCAGGACACTTTCAAAAAATAGAAGAAATAAAGTGATTTAAAATAAGAATGTGCAAATAATCACATTTTAACAAGTCTCACGGCCAATCTGTTACAACTGTGGGCTGTTTCATTACAAATACATGTCAGCAGTAAATGAAAACAGATCTGCTTGTACTCCACAGATTAGCTTTTGGCATTTTTAGTTAAGACCACAGACTGTATAAAAGGCTACGTTCAGACTGCAGGGCTTAATTGCTCAATTCGGATTTTTTTTGTGAAATCTGATTTTTTTGCAAGGCCGTTCACATTTCCAATTAAATGTGACTTGTATGTGACTTTAAATGCCTCAAAAGTGTTCCACATGAGCACTGGAGGACATTGGCTTAGTGTTTACAGAAGTTGCCTAAACATGGATGCAATCATGGAGCACCTGGAAGTTAAAGCTGCTGTCATACCGGAGCCAGAACATGTACAGCTTATCTTTTTAAGGAGGAGATTTAGAAGGACAAGGACAAGGTTTTCAGTCATGGTGCTTTGTGGGGCAGCGGCAGCAATGTCCGTAGAAAGGAACGTGTTGGTGTGAAGTCGCAGAGTGGTGGGTAGGGTTGTGCAAAAATGCTGAAATATTAGTAGTATTAGTTATTATAGTTTAATGTGATGATACAGTATTGATATTGTGGGCTGCTGTATTGATATACTGTATCGCCAAGAGTTTTGGGTATATTTCACTAAATTATTTTGATACAGTGCTACAGTTTTGTTGTTTTTTCAGAGGAAGGAAACTCGTTTATGCAACACATTTAACATTTTTACTGTTTTCATGATTAAAATGTTTTATATTCACTTTGCATAAGAGGTGGTTTAAAAGACTTTTAGTTTCACAGCCATCATTTAGTCATTATTTTTATTGAACCACATCAAATCAAAAGCTCACTGTATCGAGATATGTATTGTATTGTGACCTATGTATCAAGGTATATATTGTATCACCAACTTCTTAATGATACCCAGCCCTAGTGGTGGGAGGTGAGGGATTGTGGAGTTCATACACAATTTCCGTATGAGGAGAACAACATTCATGTACATTTGTGAGCGTGTAGGTGGGATGAATGTGACCTGGCCGTTCAGACTGAAGTCACATGTCAAAGATCAGATATGTATTGGTTTTTCACATATCCAAGTGGCCTGGGTTACACTTGAAAAAATCAAATGTGTCGTTCAGACTGTCATTAAAAGATCAGATACAGGTCAGAAAAAATCTGACTTGGTTCACTTCAAGGCTGCAGTCTGAATGTAGCCAAGAAGTGCACTAAGGGAATATGACGTCACCCATAGCGTTCAGCTTCAGTCAACTGAAGCTTCTATATTAAGAACAGGAATTCATTTATGGAGAAAATAGCGAAATAAAAACACCAGGCTCATGTGGAGGTTAATATGAACATTTTTAAGATCAAAATGATGAGGCTTGCGGGTTAGCTATGTCTATTTATATGTACAGTCTATGGTCTACATGCAGAACTGACATGTGCGACTGAGAAAACAGTTGAGTGATGTTGAGCGGCGTTGTGTGACGATGTAATCCTGATCTCTACGTGATGGTATTATCTACAGATGCAATCACTAAAATGCTTTTGTGGCCCAAACATGGATAATCTATTTTAAAAGTCTTATATCACACAACATGAACTTTTGTGAGATTTAAGATATGTTTTTATGTTGTTACCTCATCACAAACAGACCTGGAGTTGTGTTTTGTTTAGTAATCCTTTGTTATTATTCTGTCTACATTATCAAAGATCAAAATGCACTGCTCCACCTTGTGATGTCATGAAAATAGCTTTCAAGTTAACAGCTCCTTTTACCTTTAGTCTAGTAGAGATTGGAAATTCCAGGTTTGAAATTATCCAAATGATTTTAGTTAAGGTGTATGGAGTTAAAAACACAGTGGAGCACTTCAGGTAAATATGCAGGGTTTGTGTGATAATGTGTGGATGAAACAAAACACAACTCCAGGTCTGTTTGTGATGAAGAAACAACATTACTATAACACAGATCAGTATTATGGGCCCTTTAACCTTTTATAAATCACAGTATTCAGTCTTTGTATTTGTAGTATACTCACAGCATGCAGACTTTATCCTGAAATATTTGGATAAGATTTAGAGAGACCTCAGTGGAATCCACCTTTGGAACAGAGGACGTGGGAACAAGTCCAATCTACCTCAAACTCTCCTCAAAGTGATAATCTGTAAATAATCCCTCTGAGGACTCGAGCGTCTCCAAAGAGACAAAACCTTTGGCTCAGTCCGGATCTGTTTCCTGATTCCTGATTTCCTGTTTCCCTTTTTTCTGCAAACAAAGACCTGGTAACATGAGTTCAGCCCCAGGTCAGTCTCTCAAGGGCACCTGGTAATCAGGATCACCATAAACCCGTTTGTTTGTTTGTTTGGAACTTTTCACCTTCCTGCACATAGCTATGAACAATATTGAAAGGATTTTAAACCACTTTAACAATAACTGGTAATACATGGTAATACATTGAAACACTAAAATTGTTTTACTGACCACTTGTAAAGCTCATTTAGGTCTTGCACCAAGTTACATTTCAGAACTTTTAACCCTGTACGAGTGTCCTGCAGCCGCAGATCCTCAGTCAGGTCCCTGTGGCTGTTCCAAAGTCCAGGCTCTGGATGGAGCCTTTTAAGTCCAGACACCTCAGCTTTGGAATGACCTGCCTGAGGAGATAAGGCTCACAGCATCAGTATCATCTTTGAAATTACTTCTTAATCAATTGGCCTTCCTTTAACTGGATTTAGCTTTATTTTGATATTATTTCTTTTCAATAAAATAAATTCCTAATATAGACCTAGCTCCAAATTTGCCTCAGTGACCTTAATTTGACTGGATAAAGACTGGAGACTCTATAGGTGACATCACACTCCTGTAGTCCACTTGCTTAATACGAATATATATATATATATGCGCTTTGAGTGCCTTGAAGGTGGAAAAGCGCTTTAGAAAAATGTGACCATTTACCATTTTACGACATAAAATTAAGAACAAATTTCCCCACTAGTGTGAAGAATAGGTACAAGCGATAAATGAACCCTGAATGCCAGTTAAAATGTGTTCTTCTATCGTAAACTAAATGATCAGAATCACTGTAAACCTGTAATTTGCGACATTTGACCTTCTCGCACAAAGCTGTCATCATGCTCTTTCCAAGTATTCCATGACCAGGATTCTCCTGGGCTCTCTGTGTTCTTCTATGAACTCGTATTCTGTCATGAAGAGATACCAGTTCCAGATGTGAAGTCTCATCCACATTCCACATGTTTCCATAGCCTAAAACAACAAGAGTAGGCTCAGGTTTTATTAGCATGTACACGTCGAGTGGTCTGCATCTCATAGCAACTGTCTTCAATGATGAATGAGCTGTGCTATTTGTGGAAACAGAAAAAGAGAAAAATGTGACATGCAGACGCTCCACACAGTTTCAGTGATAGTTTGCGCAGCTGAGGCGTGCAAAGGATGTGGCCGACTGCTGTCATTAAAATTTACAGGAATTATTCATCTGCGATGATCGGAATTTATTAGGAATTTTAAGTGAGGTTTGTCATAACTCAGATTCAGTTTTATACTATACTCCACCAGTGAAAGGTCTGGACACACAATCTCAGTCATTGTTTTTTTTTTTTACTTTCTGTATTTTATATACACATAGACACAAGACACCAAATATTTGAAGTAAGATATGAAATTATGTAGCAACAGAAAAAACATTTATTGCTTGGTTGAAAAATTTTTCGGGAAAAAAAATTAACTACATAATTCCATATATCTTACTTATCTAGAAGACCTTTTATTGTCCAGCAATCAGGAAACGCTCATTAGCATACCAGTGCTGTTAGCTTCACTGTCATGGCAGAACTCTAGCCAGGCTGGAGCCATCTCCTGCCTTCGCTCAAGTTCATTTCTCTCTAGCGACTACGTCAGGAATCAGAATACACTAGACGGTTTGCAAGAACCCTGGAAGTTGTAGACGTGCACTGACCAATCAGAGAAGAGCTGTGAAGCCATGACGTCAAACTCAAGCATCTGTCTGGGTCCCTTTTGTCGTACAGCACAACAGTAAACAAAGCGGTCGAGATGGATGTAGATGAAGACAGACTTTCCATGTTGGCAATGATTCCAGAAATCGAGGATTTAAAGCCAGAACAAAGAGAATGTTTGGTGAATTTTATCAAGGGGAAAGATGTTATTGCCCTTCTTCCTACGGGATTTGGTGCATTACATACGTCACGACCAAATAGCAGCACTTGCTTAAATTAAAAAAAAAGTACCTGTCTATCGTCGAGCGAACGAATCCTAATGTTGTGGGGAAACCGTCTGATGAAACAGGCTAGCAGAACTCTCCATTGGTCTCTAAAAGTTGTGAAAAGCACTTATAAACTCACTGTGGTGAATAATTAGATGCTTGGAATGCATATAATAAGTGAGAAATAAAATGACCACTGGAAAACAGGGGTGCCCAAGGTGGGGTCTGCGGGCCACCCACCTTGTACCATGTGAGGGGGTTCTGAGATTTTAAGATTTTAATACATTTTGTATTAAAAAGGCTTTTCAGATGGGAAGGATGCCAATTCTGTCTATTTCCCAATATCTCAAGTCAGCTGAATCTTACATTTCTTGGCAGAAGAGCAGTTTATGTGCAAAATGTCATGTTGGTTTGGCTCTTGACCTGCTTAAATGCATGCATTGAGGGAAAGCCTTTGGGCACCTCTAGTTTAAAATGAAATAATTTTGTTTTTCACATTTTAAGACTGTAAAAGCATGGCACTGTTAAAGGATTTTATTTTTTGTTTTCTTTTGAGAGAAAAAAAAATCGATGTAGTAATTTTTCATTGGGATTTAATTGAAAACAAAACACTTAAAATTCTTTCTTAGGTCTAAATTGTTGTCCAATACTGCCAGATAATATTGCTTTTGACTCCTCGTTGATGCTAGCTCTCATCTGGGCAGACTGTTTGGTGTTTAGTGCAGTTTATCGATGCAGAAAGGCCTGGCACTGTCTCTTGTGAAGCTGGGAGAGGTGTTGGGAGAGGTCTTTGATTCCAGCCAGTGGTGGTGAACTGATTGATCCGTCTGTAGAACGAGGGGCTGGACTGGCTCCATGCGCTCGCTCTGTTGTGTAAGAGACCATGAAGAACATGCCGAGCTCTCTGTGGTCATGTGACGTGGCGCCGTGGGAAGATGTCCAGGATGAGCGATGGAGGGTGGAGGCTTGCTATATATTACATGCAGCAGTTCAGACATTAGGATCTCACAAAGTATGGATGTAACCTTGAGCTGCCAGATTAAAGGGCTCGTATTACGCACAGTTGACTCTTGTGAGATTTTAGCCATGTTATAATGTTATTACCTCCTCAAAAACAGACCTGGAGTTTGAATAATCCTTTATTATTAGTCTACATCTCCAAAACTGAAAATGCTTTGTTCAAACGTGTCATGTAGTGGCAGTTTTCAAGTTAACAGCTCCTTTTACCTTTAGTTCAGTAGAAATTGGCAATTACAGGTCTGAAATTAACCAAATGATTCTAGTAAAGGTGCATTGAGTTATTTTCACCGAGACAAGCAGGTGTTTTCTGCGTAAAAACTGATAACCCTATAGTTTAGATCTGAACAAACGTCAGTCATTTTGTGAATTTCTCTGGACGCGTTTAAAATTGAACTTTGAACAGGATTCTACTGTTGAAACATAAGTTAATCTTGTGAGGAAGCTGGCCAGTGTGGTCTCAAGCAGGAGGCAGACTCAGAAAATATTCCATTTCACAAAAAAATTTATTCATAAATTCACCTTAGTATTGTGGCAAAAAAAATACATATTTACAAACTATCAGTGTTGTGCAAGTTCACACTTTTCATGAACTAGTTCAAAGTTCAGTTCACACTTGTTCAAAGTGAATAGTTCACGTTCATAGTTCACAATTTTAATTTCGAACTAGTTCAAAGTTCAGTTCATTTTATATTTAGATGAGATCTGTAAATGAAAGGTTGCTTTTATTTTTCAAACTGACCTCTAGTTTACAACAACTTTACAAGATACACTGTTGGACAAGTGACTTTAAAACTGTAATGTGTTATTTATGACTTGTTACTGTCATTTCTAAGTCATTTGTTACATTACAATATTACTGTATTTAAAATGTAAAACATTACATGACTATTGCAGCACTTTTAATTTACTCTCACCAAAAGAACTGTGAAGATGTTGAACTTTTGCGCCATATATGGACTGAACCAGGACTGAACCAGACTAAACCAGGACTAACCAGGTCTAAACCAGGTCTAAACCAGGACTAAACCAGAACTGAACCAGGTCTAAACCAGGACTGAACCAGAACTGAACCAGGTCCAAACCAGGACTAAACCAGGTGTATACCAGAACTGAACCAGGACTAAACCAGAATTGAACCAGGACTAAACCAGAACTGAACCAGGTCTAAACCAGGACTAAACCAGGTCTAAATCAGGACTGAACCAGGTCTAAACCAGGAATAAACCAAGACTAAACCAGGACTGAACCAGAATTGAACCAGGTCTAAACCAGGACTGAACCAGGTCTAAACCAGGACTGAACCAGGACTAAACCAGAACTGAACCAGGACTAAACCAAGACTAAACCAGGACCAAACCAGGACTAATCCTGGACTAGAACTTGGAATCTAGGACCGCCCCTGAGAGAATCCCCCGAGTGCGATCGTGCGTCAGCTGCGTTTATCTCGGTGGAGCGCGGACTTCTGCGTCGGTCCTTTCGCTCAGGATCACGGTCTACGCGGGCGCACCTCCGGCGTTTCACCGCTGCTGATATCGCGGTGATTTTAGCAAATTTGTATGAAGAAAAACGAAAAACCCACCATTTCAATCCAGGTTAAAAAAGCATTGTGACGTGTAGATTTCAGAAAATAGGATCCATCCTATTTTTTGATGCTCTACACAAGCGTAGGCGCGTATCCCCGTCAAAATACACAGAGAGCATGTATCTGTTGTTGTATTTGTGCATTTACCATCAGCACATTGTGCTCCCTGGGCAGTTCTGTATCATGTGAAAGAGCCCAGATCCACATACACTGTTAATTAGTGCTTTGAAATTTACTTTTGAAATCCTTGTGTTTGCCGTGGTCAGCCTGTACAGAAGGTAAATACAAGCAGCTAAACGCGCCCAGTCAAGTTTGATTGACTTTCCCATTGAGAGACAGAAGAGCCCGTACGTTCCTAAAGCTGCCGGTGGAGTCGCCTTCGCGTTGACACGCGGCTGTGGTTTCGCAAGGTGAAGTGCGAGCAAATCGTCACTCGTCAAATTCCGACGTTTAACTGAACCCCAACAGTGACGTACGTCGTTCATCACACATAATTTGAACAAATTCACGTTCAAGTTCTTGATTTACAAAAGTGTTGCGTTCAGTTCAAAGTTCACTGAAAAATGAACGTGTTCAATGAACGTGTTCTTTTGAACTCGTTCATGCACAACACTGCAAACTATCTACTCATATCAGGCAAAAGCAACAGAGATGAAACTAAGAAAAACTCACATAAACCCGGCTACACTGATGTGACCCTCTCAAGAGGTTGAGCTGAACTGTTTTTATAGCTCCCCCACAGGAAGAGCCTCCCTCTAGGTCAGTACGAAATCTCATAGAGGTCACATATCAAAGGTAACTTCACTTTTCTCTAAAGTTAACCATTAGATTTACGAGTACAAGTCCCCTTTACATTAAAGTGCTTAACATAAACTATAAACACTGAAACATCTATACAAATATACAAAACCCATAAAACAAAAATAACTGAAACCAATTCTCCCCCCACATGGTCTGGCCCAAAACCTCCCCCAGAGGTTATAAATATGGCTGTCATAGGGCATGTCCCTCTTTTGTCTCCAGACCATGAGTAGAGTAACAGTAAGTATAAGTGTCTGGAATAACTGTAATGTACAACTAAATTGAATAGATTTAACCAAATAAAATGTAGTAACTTCAGTCTGTTGTGATCAACTTAAAGGAACTAAACAAAGACTAAATAAAACAAACTCAGGATAGTTATATTGAGTAGTTTAGTTGATTATGGAGAAATTAACAAATGTGAAATGAAATTAAAGTGAGTATAGAGAGACAAAGGCCCAAAACACGATTGTCAGAACATTCACAATTAGATATTTTCAATATAAATCAAATCGTTCGGCCCAAATGTAACGTTATAATTATGTTACAATCACATCTCTTGCTTCATGTATCTATAGACTTTATTCCATATAGTTCGTAAAATCCTCCAGCTAAGGTTTCCTGACCAAGCCCAGCTCAACATCTGGAGATGGGTCTCCGAGCACTGCATTGTGGGGCTCCGTGCTCCTAGAGAAGGAGTCTCCAACCTTTTTCCTCCAGTGAGCTACCTAAACAAAAATGCCAGAGAGCTGCTCATTTTAGCGGCTGCAGGAAATTGGGACGATTATAAAAAGAGAGCGAGCCTTGGGGTTAGATGTCTAGAAAACATAAACCATTATCTGTTTATTAGTGCACAAAGTTAGCCTTCAAAATGATACATTTACAAAGTTCATAGTCATGTATTTAACCATTTTTTTTGTTATTCAGCACAATGGCATAATTCTGATTAGGGATGGGCATTCGATGAAATTTTCTTAATCGATCGTCGGAAGAATTAACGATCGATTATCGATTAATCATTAACGTTTTTATATTAAAATGATCATCATTATTATTACTATCTGCACTACTAATCTGCATAAATAATTCAACTTTACGACATATAAACCGTAACCACTCTAGAGCCACATCAATCCGTTTGACATTATAATGTGTTTTTCAGTTTGGCGCAACTCTCACAGAAACGAAACTTAAAACCGCATCGCTAATTTGCATAAACTCAGTGAAGATAAAACTACAGCTCTGATGCGGTCAATTTCTGTCGGATTAAAAGACATGACAGGTTAGTGTGACCAGATTTGCGTTTGTAAAACCAGGACACCGTATGGGGGGTGGGAGGTGGGGACTCGTCATCAACATTGAGCGACTCTCACCTGGCACAGCTTTTTCCCACTGGACACCGAAACATATGTGCTGCTTTGTACACTGTGCACATGGCCTCCCACTTGTCCCGAACGCAACGGAAAGTGTGGAATTTCTTGTACAAGTCATCGTTGCGCATCGTTCGCATTTGCACTTCAGTACGTTGCAGACTGACCAACTATTTGTTTGCTCGCTCCTTCTGAGTGCAGAGAGCTACATGTACGGACCCCTGTTTGGTCACGCTACGCACAGCAACCTACATTCGGTTTGTCGATTAAAACGAACGTAATCAATGAAATTCTTAATGATCAATTATCGATTAATCGACTAATCATGCCCATCCCTAATTTTGATATTTCTTGGCGAGCAACTTGGAAGAGGGTGGAGAGCTTCTGGTAGCTCCTGAGCTATAGGTTGGAGACTCCTGTCCTAGAGAGACACTACAGTGACACTGAAAGATGGGTCAAATGCAGAGGAACTTTAACCTTAACCTTAACTGACATTTTCGTCCTTTAAAACAAGATAAAACTGGTTGTCAATATTCACACTATCTAGCACAGCCATTTCCAAAGTCTGCAGTTCCCCCTATTGATGCAAAGATCTCACTGGCCTTCCCTAATAATAATAATGTAATAACTGACACTACATTTAAGAAAATGTGGCATGTTTTTTTTCCTCAGAAATACCCAACAAAGAATATTATGTAAAGTTTATTTCCATATAAAATTTAATATATGCTTGGGGGCCCTTCTGCAATGCCAAGTGTGTCCTTGACGTCAGCAGCTCACGCTTTGCCAATGATCATTTTGACATAATGGCCCCTTAATACATTGCCATATTATGTTGTATTTGTCCTATAGACTATACCTAATAATTAATAAATATGCACATTCATAAAGAGGCCAGGAGCTGTGTAACTGACCTAAATCCTTAATTCAAATCAGCATGCTCCTTAACAGCCATTGATTCAGACTTTGTTGTTTATTCTCCACAGATCATTCCAAACACATGATCTCTGCTTTGGCTTTGGAGGATCTTCAGATTTGCTCCACAGCTTGACACAGTCTAATCCCGCCACACATCATCGACTGCATGTTTTAAGTGAATCATCGCCTTAATATCTGTAGCTGATCTTCTGGTTTCATGGGGATTTTTCCTCTGACGTGACGCTCCTGCTGTTTCAATTGCCACTAATGAGTCCTAATAACTTGAATTGAGTATAATTTCATCCCTTTGCGTAGTTACATCATAGTTACTAATGGGCTGTTTAAAGGGCCCATATTACACTATTTTCTGATCTTATAATGTGTTTCCTCATCACAAACAGACCTGGAGTTGTGTTTTGTTTCATTCACACATGTTTAACACACAAATCCTGCATGTTTAGGCTTATTTCTTCCCCCAAACAGAAAACACTCTGTTCCACCTTTTAATGTCATGTGGTAATACAGGAAGTGCTCCACTGTGTCTTTAAACTCCATGCACCTTCAGTAGAATCATTTAAATGATTTGAGCCCTAGAATTGCCAATCTCTACTGAACAAAAGCTAAAAGGAACCTGTTAACTTAAAAACTACCACTTCATGGCATTATGAGATGAAACGGAGCATTTTGAGCTTTGGAGATGAAGAATATTAAAGGATTTCTCAAGCATGTGTGAATGAAACAAAACACAACTCCAGGCCTGTTTTTGAGGAGGTAACAACATTCTGACATGGCAATGCTGTGTAATCCCTCAGTGGTCCAAGTAGGTTCTATAGTTGGCCATGGGCATGTACTAGCCTATGTGCTGCCCTACACTTTGAATCGAACACTGATGCCATCTGCAAGAAAGTGCAGCAAAGACGGTTTAAGGAAAATGAATTCTTTTAATATCAGTAATGTTCTTATGACCCTTTTTTTTAATCAGAGTTTTATTGAATCTATTCATTTTGTATTGTCTGTTGGTTTGGTGCCCTCTCTATGTCTAGTAGAAATTGCCAGTTGGTCAAAGTGGCAGGTAAAATTGTGGGCTTACTGCTGTCCCAGCTGCAGGACATCTACAGCAGAAGGGTAATTTGCAAAGCCCAACAAATAATGGAGAGCACTGACCACCCTTCCTTCTCGGCAGCGTTTGAGAATGCCGCTCAATTTCATTTCTCTTCAGCAACGAGATTAGGAATCGGAATACGATAGACAGTTTGCAAGAACCCCGGAAGGGCAAGTCCAGGCACCTGCCAATCAGTGAAGAGGCATACATTCTGTGTTGGCAATGATTCCCAAGATTGAGGATTTAAAGCTGGAACAAAGAGAATATTTGGTGAATTTTATCAAGGGGAAAGACGTTATTGCCAATCTTCCTACAGGATTTGGGAAAAGCTTAATATACCAGTTAGCCCCGTTAGCGGCGCATTACATATGTCATGGCCAAATTAGAAACAATTGGTTAAATTAAAAAATTTACCCGCCTACCATCAAGTGAACGAATTCTAATGCTGCGAGGTCAGACGGTTTCCGCGAAGTGAAACTGGCTGATGAATCAGGCGAAGAATGCCCCGTATCAGAACTCATAGAGCTCAGACTTCCTTTATTTCTGAAGCCATAATAAGGATGAATGCTCTCTTACAGATTGGATGAGACGTGGTGAAATGCCGTTACATTTTCTGTTCTTTTTTGCTCATTTTTAAGGGAATGTTTGTCTGCGTTGTTGAGCTACACCTAAGCTGTGGTTTAGTATTGTATGTCTACTGTCTGACACTGCTCCACAACAGTTTCTCAGTGACAGTAATAAAGTTGAAAGTTGAAAGTTACTTGTTCTGATACAGCTCAAGGTCATTGTAAAACTATTCCAGAAAGCTTAATTTCTGTCCTGTGAATGTGACTTTTTTAGTATCAATACCTGCTCAAATGAGAATCTACTTCCAATACCAGTTTTAGTATCTGATTTTTAACACTTTTGACAACCTCACCTCTCATGGATTTGTAATTTCCTTGATCCATTGATTTATTAAGTGCAGTGCGCATGGGCATTTCTCACTGGTGAACTGTACATGAGGGGTAAACACACAACAGTAAGTCAGGGAGAGGTCAGCCCGCTCCTGAAAGTCTATTGATTTGAAGCAGACGAAGGTGAATTGTGTTTTTGACTGTATGGGAAAGCTCCTCAGATTAGCTTTAAATGGGCAAGTCTGTGTTATCAGAGAAACAGGTCACATCTTAGACAGCTCAGAGACAAACAAAATGGTGGCTTTGTGTTTCAGATTTTGATTTGATTTGAGTAGTACATATGTAAGTAGACCCATAGACGTTATATATAGAGATTATTATACTAATAAATGGACATAGCTAATCCAGGCAAGGCAAGGCAAGTTTATTTGTATAACACAGTTTGTACACAAAGTAATTCAAAGTGCTTTACAGAATAAAAAATACATGAAAATCGCAATACAAACAAACCAAAACATAAATAATCATCATAAAAATAAAAAGAGAGAGACATTTAAAGAGAGAGAAGAGTGTGGAATGAAAAATGAAAACCTTTCAGTCATATGCACCTAAACGGAACAGTTTTGAACCTGAATTTAAATAGAGTCAAAGTAGAAGCCTGTCTGACATCTTCAGGAAGACTTTTCCAGGTTTTAGCTGCAGAAAACTGAAACACTGACTCCCAGTGTTTAGATGTGACTCTGGGCACCAGCAAGAGGCTGATCCCTGATGTCCTCAGAGTGTGAGATGGTTCATATGGCACTAACATGTCACAGAGAACCCACTAGCCACTGTGTTCCAAATATCCGGCTGCATTAACTCCAGCTCCAGTGAACTTTGCATGTCAGGCTTCTCATTTTGATCTAAGGCTACATTTAATATGACAATGGTCTGAACAGTTCACTTTTTATTCCGCGTTTAGACGAGCGTTTTCAGGAGAAAATCTGCGTGCATATAGTGACGCAAAAGTGTGTCAAATTCGATTGGGTATGCTTGTACTTAGAGCAACAAGAGCATCTTTGGACATACTGAAGTTTTCACGCCACACATTTTCATCTGCTACTCTTCCACAAAGTTGTCCCACCATCGACTGGTTCTCCAGGTCTCTTCCATATCCGTCTGACTCACCTGCGACGAACTGATGCATCCAGAATTTGACAGAGGTAACTGCAGATCCTTCTCTGTTCACTAATACTATCTCTGCAGATTCATGACATTTGTTGGGAGCCTCTTGTAAGTTTATTAGAGCTGCCAGAGCAGCTTGAAGGTCTGACACATGGAAATGATCAGACATGTTTGTTTCTGTGTACTGTATATATGTGAAGTAAACACGTACACAACTTGAGCAGATCTGACCAGAGTTTTGCGTCTTGGGCATTGTAGATGGAAATGCTACAGCAGAGTGTATTCTGCTTTTCCACTCTGAAGGGAGGTTTCAGATTTTTGCACCCCCATGCTCAATTCTTATTTGGAATGCTGGGGCTAGTGGCTTAGCTATGTCCATTTACATATTTAGTTGCAGTGGCATCCTTGTTTTGTTTGTGTTGCCTTTGGTATGTTGGAATGACAAATAAAATAACCTTGAAAACTTTAGTGTCATTTAACTCACAAAATTATCATCACGTTTTTCTGTTCTACACTCTGCTCCAAGAAATGTGCCTTCACTGTCACGTTGGCTCTAGAAATCCATAAAAAATGCCAAGCCAGTAACTGCAATCTGCAAATGATAAGATCTCCAGTGGGTGAAAATTCTCCAACCTGAGTGTTTTTTTAAATACTTTTTAACACCACTGAATTGGTATTTAAAAGAAAAGAGCAAGAAATAGCAGAAAATGACTTGGGCTTGGAACATTTTCAGGTTTGTACAAACTAGATCTTATATCTGCTTAATTTTATAGATGGATTTATAGTTTTAGACATTTTGAGTTATCTGTTCTCAAAATAATTACAATTTAAATATTAAATCAGACTAAACAAATAAATCGGTTTTCAATTTGGTTTGACCTTCATGTAGTTCAGTCTAGTAACGGAAGGATTCAGGGGTTTAATTGTTGTAGTGAGATAAGTGAGTGTTAAAATGCCTCATGTAAACTGTGAAAAGCTTCATCACATCACATCACTGTCATGTTAATTACAGTTTGAGTAAATCTGGGTCAGCTGCTTGTACACAAAGTACACAGTGTTACATCATCAAACTGGCATGAGCAGCTGGCAGCGGATGCACACACTCCTCCTATATTTTTATTCCAACACTTTGAGAAATCTGTGTTTATGACGTGGTACAGTAACAGGTCACATGTTTAGAATGTACAGGCTCTTTGTTTGTCTTTGATAAAGTCTGAAGACGTCTAAATATGTGTTTGGTGTGTGAGCAACAGGGACTTTATCTGATTATACGAGGTGTCAGGTCTGTACAAACTCTAATGAGAAACGTGACCTTTTGATGGTGTCACTGCACCTGTGTGTGACAAGCTTCCACTTCTCATTAGGACGTATGCTAATGTGCTGCAGACGAGACGGAACACACACCACTACAGGCAGGAGCACACAGAAAGGAGCACACAGGCAGGAGCACAGACAGGTGCACAGGCAGGAGCACAGGCAAGAGCACACAGGCAGGGGCAAGACAGGAGTACACAAACAGGTGCACAGGCAGGAGCACAGACAGGTGCACAAGCAAGAGCACACAGGCAGGGGCAAGACAGGAGCACACAGGCAGGGGCAAGACAGGAGTACACAGGCAGGTGAAAGACAGGAGTACACAAGCAGGTGCCCAGAAAGGAGCACAGGCAGGAGCACACAGAGAGGTGTATAAACAGATGCACAGACAGGAGTACAGGCAGGAGTATACAGAAGCAAAGGCGGGGGCACACAGGCAGGTGCACAGGCAGGTGTACAGGTAGGAGCACATACAGGTGCACATGCAGGAGCACAGGCAGGAGCACAGACAGGAGAACACAGGCAGGGGCGCAGGCAGGAGCACAGACACAAGCAAAGAAAGGAGCACAGACAGGAACATAGACGGATGCCTAAACAAGTGTACAGGCAGGAGCACTGGCAGGAGCACAGACAGGTGCACAGACAGGAGCATGGCTTGAACTCATTTTTTGCCTGTTTATTCTGAATATTTTGGAACAGTCTGCAATTCAGAGGCAAAGATTGAAATCAATAACTGGAGTCAGAGCAAAAAGAACAGAAGTGTGCAGGTAAAAGTAGCTGGGAGTTTGATGATTTCTTGTAGTTTGTGAGTGTTCAGTCTATATGAGCCAGCACTTCGCTGTGTATATTTGCTGGCAGCACAAAGTCAACCATGTGACATTTTCTGTGGCATTTTTCTGTCATGTCTCATCTTGTTTCATGTCTCTATAAGTCCTTTCTATGTGTAGTCTTCAGAAGCACACAGGAGTACAGTACACACATGGACAGATTGACACTGAAGGGTTTAGTGTAAAACATGCAGAGTGGAGCCACTTGAAGTCTGTGCATCTTCATTAGTTCGTAACAGGTGTCTGTGCCATCTGTACATTCGGATCACACGCCTGGAGCTTTTGCAGAGATTTCAGAATTCTTCCTGGAGTGGTCAATATGCCAAAAAGATGATATCATGATTTTCTTTGAGCGAGATTTTGTGATTTTAAAGGGCCCATCTCATGCAAAATCAACTTTTCAGAGCTTTCAACCTTCTAAGAGTGATGTGTGGACCTTGTATATGTCGCTGAAGTGGTTTTTAGATTGATTCGGCATTTTTTTTAACAATTTGCAACGTATTTCTCCCACCCTCCCAGGTGACAACAAAAGCCTGCTACAACGATGAGGCGACCAGCTACACCAATGACACATTTAATGTAGCAGAAAGCGCTTCGCACCCTCCCCACTCCACTGCCTCTGCCCCGCCTCCACCCCACATCGGCTGACACTTCCCACACCTAAACAAAAGCGACAGCAGAAGCTCATTGTTAAACACTGCAGTGTACACGATATAATAAGTTTATCTACTAGTGTTTATTAATACTTTACCAATCAGTAATGTTCAGCTGATGCCGTCGCGGTGCTTGAGCTCCATGCACCTCCAAGTCCTCGTCCGATTCCGGGTCCAACACATGCGGCTGAACGCACTGTATCGCCATGATAAATAAAAGTTTATTCCTACTGCTACCAGGGTGCACGTCTGTCTCCCCCTCCCTCCCTGAGATGGGCGGAGGAAGGGCGGCTCACTCAGAGCGTACGTCACATTTGAAGTGTGGAGCCTGTGCTTTCTCAGGACGGGCGGGGGGATGAGCAATAGCCGGTCTTTCATAGTTCCTGGTCTGTGACTGTCTCCAAGAAATCAGTGAGATTTCAGAACTATTGTGTAATGGATGTTCTAAAACCCAGATAGTGCTTGTTTATGTGCAGAAGATACAATGTGGAAAGAGTTATTTTGCATGAGATGGGCCCTTTAATTTGTTCACACTTCAGGAACATAAGTATCTGGTTATTGCCTTGAGAAATACGTCATCTGCTTCTTCAGAGAGACCACACTTCATGGTAATTGGTCAAATCCAGTATGCTTTGCTCATTGATTCTGTGTCCCCTGTAATATTTTTTCTGATATGGATGCGTCTGATCCACTCTACAATCACACCCCTTTGAAAACACAAAGATCCCCGGTGACCAGACTCACATCTTTGTAAAGTAATTGGACAAGTGTGTATGCAGGATCCTAGGCAGCAGTTGGGACAGTACTCAGTAACTTCAGTAACTATGATTTTAAATATTGCTCATTACAATAAAGTGGCTAGAATTACATGTACAGACCATAGATTGTATCAAAAAGTGGACTAAGTGATTGTGATGTCACCCATAGCATTCAAGCCACTCAAATGTCACTCAAATGTCACTCAAATGAAGCTTGTGATGCTAATGGTTACAGGAGCAAATATGGAGCCAGGTTCTATTGTCCCATAACGCCGAGTGTCACAAATATGCAACAAATCTTTTGGATCAAGATATAAGCGGAGATAGCGGCTGTATTCCCCCAGTGCTGGTTAGTGCATATGCAGTGTCTTCCTAGGAACCTTTGGTAAGCGCTTGTTTCTTGTTGTCGCAAATTTGCAACATACCCAAATTAACATTTTTTTTTTTTTTTGTTTTTTGCTCTAGTCATATTAATAACCTCAACTTAATTTACCATCTACTTAAAGGCAACACACACAAACTTTTTTATATACATCTATATAAATTCAGGTGTTAAGGGGATGTTATGAATAAGATTTTTTTGATGGAAAAAATAATGAACACGATCACGTAGAGGGGGTTAATTTGAACGTTTTAAGACCAAAATGATGAGACTCACAGCAGCAGTTACTGAAAGAAGGACAAAAATATTCAAATGTAAGTCAATGGGAGCCAGGGTCAGAAGGAGCCGGTAGAGCTGAATGCAAACTCCGTATTTGGAACGTGGCGCCTAGCACATTAGCTGTGTCCATTTATATATACAGTCCATGGTATAGACCTACATCAGGGCTCTCCAACCTGTAGCTCAACCCCCTTCCTAATAGCTCGCCAAGGGATTTCTGAATTATATATATTGTGCTAAATAATGCAGATAGTATAGGTATATATACCTATTGCCACTGCAGATGTTTTTATGCACTAATAATGATAATGTTTTTGTTTTATAGGACTTCTAACTGTATTCCATAAGGCGGTGGCTCTTATAACGACTCAAATTTCTTGCTACCACTAAAATGAGTAGCTCTCTAGCATTTTTGTAACTCACCGGAGCAAAGAAGCTGGAGACCCCTGTCCTACATATTAAAAAATCCAATCAAAGTCTACAACTACCCCCAAAACTCTACTCATCAGTGGTGGATGAAGTACTCAATTTTGTTACTTAAGTAAAAGTACAAGAACAGATACTGGAGCAAAAAGTAAAAGTCTCACATGAAAAAAATCTACTTAAATAAAAGCATTAAAGTACCTGTTTAAAAATGTACTTAAAGAGTAACAAGTAAAAGTATTTTGCAGACATTTTCAAAACAATGAAATGATGAATTGAAGTGATTTTGTGAAGAATTCAGCTGATTTTATGTGATTCAATTCATTTTCAAGGCTGTGCAATCAATTGAATTTTGATTGTGAGTTTGATTTGTGATGCAAATGATCTCCAAACTCATATAATCGAGTTGAAAAGATAAAGCATAACAAAGCTTATTTTGGGATTTTTTATTTTATTTTTTTTTTGTATAAATAAGTATATTTATTTTGTTTTTAAATATAGAGATTGTAGAACAGCTGAATATTTATTTTGGATACATTTATGTTTTTCTATGCATAATTTCATGTTTAAGTATATTTTATTAATTTTATGTTTTATACATCTCAGAACTGCTCTAAGGTTCATATTTGTAGCCTATTTATTTTCAATTTAAAAGTTTTGCATAAATTATCAATAACCAAGTGTTTTTTTAAGAGAGAAATACTGAATAAATGCATCGTGTAACTAAAAAATAATCATTTGAATAATCGTTTTTTCAATATTGACCAAAATAATCATGATAATGATTTTTTCCATAATCATGCAGCCCTAGCTGTGTTTTTGTTTATCTGGTTTGCAAATTAAATGTGCTAAAAAAAAGTCTTGGCCATTTCAGCAGATCTCAAACCATAAAGAAAAGTTCTTTTTACTTTTACCTCCAGATCTAAAATGAAGTCAAGTAAAAAGTACAGATACATGCTCTCAAATATAAGTATCCACTGTAAAAGGTACTTAGGTTTTGTACTTTACTTTCCACCACTGCTTCTCAGTTACAGTACCGAGTGTATTTGTAAGTTGTTCCTTTACTTTGCACTCACAGGGTCACTGCTTTAACGGTGATATATGGTCTATGATGTATGGAGCTATGAGTCACTGGCTTTATATAATGAACACACTGATCTGGGCTGACTCAAAGGCAGTGGTGTTGGCTCAATTCTTTAAGACAGAACTCACTCCTCCACACTTAATATGCAGACACGTCCCAGACCTGCTGCTGATGGGACAGAAAATATTTGGATAATGAAGATTTTAGAGGATAGTTGGATTTCAGAGAGATTTAACCCTTACATACTGTTCAGGCCTATGCATCAAATTTGATGACTTATCTAACTTTTGCCAAAGTACACAAAAATGCTAATATTTTAAAAAGTTATACTTTTGTACAGGTGCTACAAATTTTTGGACACAGAGGTTGGTTTGGGTCAGTTTTAACTGATATCTATTGAGATGGATTTTCAATCTATCAGAGCGGGTCAAATGAAGGAAAATGTGTATGTCTATGAATAAATGGTGACAGATCAGACAGTGGACATGGAGCTGCAGCTGGATGTCACTGACAACGTCTTAAACATTTTACTAATACTAATACATATTTAAATAACGCCACTGACTAAAATAATCTCTTACAAGAAGTTTAACTTTGTCGTTAATTTCATTTAATGTTTTAATAGAAGTTAACACTGACGCACAAAGGGGTAAGTTTGGAGCCTAGTTCCATATCAGTAATAGGAATTGATTCATGAGCAGAATAGCAAAATAAAAACATCAGAATCATGTAGGGAGCCTGACAGCAGCAGTTAAAATGAGATAGCCAATGTTTTTCAATACAAAGCGTTGATGGACTCATTCTGCATAAAAGCTGCTACCCTGTAGTTTAGATCTGTACAAACATGTTCTGGAATGTGATTCTTGTATTTGTCAGTTCATATTTCATTTGTTTTCTCAGTTCTCTTGGATGTGTTTGAAATGTGAATTTTGTTATTAAAACAGAAATTGCAAATCGAATTGCAATGCTTGTCAGAAGAATCTCACTTGAATAAACCATTCGGCCCTGGGGTGGACTTTTCCAGCTGTGATACACCTGTAATGCCTTCTGTCCTTGAGCGCCTGTCATTGCTCGCCCGTCACTGCTCAAATGTCACCTTTCGCCTGTCACTGCTCATCTGTCCCTGTCACACTCCCTCTCCTCCCCTGACAGGGTAGTAACGCTCTATAAAAGGACTCAAGCGCAGTATTTGATCTCATTTTCTGGGTCAGTGCGTCAGTGTGAGGCAGTGGGCCCTGTGTTATCATGTAATATGTCTCCAGTCTTAACTGTTTAATAATTACATCTGACACATTTAAAGGTCCTATATTACACAAGTTTGACTCTTCTGAGCTTTAAGTCATGTTGTAATGCTGTTACCTCATCACAAACAAACCTGGAGTTGTGTTTTGCTTCATTCACATACCAAGTAATCCTGCAATTTTAGGGCCTGTTTCACGAGAACGTTTGTGGGTAAAAACAACTAATAATTTTATCAAGAAGTGTCTTTCGTTTAGACGGTGACAGCATTTTTGGGGCTTAAAAATGCTAAAATATAAAATCACCCTCCAGAGTGGAGAAGTTGAATCGGCTCCACTGCTTTAATCTATACTGCCCAAGACGCATAACTCTGGTCAGATCTGCTCATGTCATGTACACGTTTATGGCACATACACACAGTACACAGAAACAAACATGTTGGATCATTTCCATACATTAGACCTTCAAGCTGCTCTGACAGCTCTAATAAATTTACTGGAGGCATCTCAACAAATATACAGAATATGCAGAGATACTATTAGTGAACAGAGAAGGATCTGCAATCACCTCTATCAAATTCCGGATGCATCAGTTGGTTACAGATGAGCCAGCCGGATATGTACAAGACCTAGAGAACCAGTCGATGGTGGGACAACTTTGTGGAAGGAGTAGCAAATGAAAATGCGTGCACCCTTGTTGCTTTAAGTACCAGCATGCCCAATCGAATTCCACACACTTTTGCGTCACCATATGCACACATAAACATGGAATAAAAAGTGAACACGCGACCTCACTTTTGTGTCTTCTGTTCAGACCATCATTATATAAATGTAGCCTTAGAGTGTCTACATCTTCAGAACTCAAAATGCTCTGTTCTACCTTGTGATGTCCTTGCTGGAAGTCCCCAGAGTCAGACTCAGACACTCGGGTCATCGAGCTTTCCCTGTCCCTGGCCTCAGACTCTGGAACAAACTGCCCCCTGATCTTCGCATCATCACAGACTTTGGCCTGTTTAAATCCAGCCTAAAAACTCATCTATTCAGATTTTTCAGCTTTTAACACTCAGTAATGCAGTGACACTTTGCACAAGGTATTTTATTTCTTTTTTATTGTTTGAATGTTTTAGTATTATGTTGGTTTTATTGGAAAGCAATTTGGTCACCTTGAGGGAGAAGGGCTCTACATATAAAGTTTGATTGACTGATTATTGATGTCATGAAGCTGTACTCTTCAGGGTAACAGATGCCTTTTACATTTTGTTCAGTAGAAAAGAACGATGCGATGACAACTTCCGATGTAGTTACTGTCACTGGGTGGCTTGCGGACCGACTGTGATAAAACACATTGAAGTAAAAGTGATCAGCGGTAAAATGAAGACTGCAGACGTATGTGCTGTTTGGAATCATCTAGAATTTGGCACCTCATCTCTTCTAATCGCATGTACCCAGTGCACTTGGAGTTGTGTGTCAGTGGGGAAATGATTAAAACAGAGGTATGGTTGTAATTGTTGTTTAGCTGAACATTACAGAACGTTACAATGACATGGAAATAAAGAAAATTTGGCCTGGGAAGCTGTCATCGCATCTTTCCAAACGTCTTCCTGGTTTGTGTGATCCTAAGTTAGTGATTCCGTAAGTGATTCTAGTGAAGGTGTATGGAGTTTAAAAACACAGAGGAGCACTTCCTGTATTACCACATGCCATCACAAAGTGGAAAAAAAGAGTATTTTCTGTTTGAGAGAAGAACTTAGAGGAAGTATGCAGGGTTTGTGAGTTAAACTTGTGTGAATGAAACAAAACACAACTCCAGGTCTGTTTCTGATGAGGAAATAACATAACACATCAGTAAATAGCATAATATGGGCCCTTTGAACACAATTTAGTCTCTTACAGTTGTTTCCACGTGTTTTTTATTGAACAGTGTCCTTGACTGTATACATCTATATGTCTGTCCCTGGGAGTTAGGTCTCATTCAACAGCATCACTGTATAAATGTGTTTGTCACTTGCAGTTGTTTCATTATGGTTCTTATTCAGAAAAATCCGCTTTAACGCCTTGATAGTTGACACCTGAATTATTTGAATAGTGATTTTCTTTTCTTTTTTTTTCTTTTTATTACTGAAATTGGTCCCCCAAAATAAGCCTGTGTTGATGTTTTTACAAGCAGTTGCTTCCTTATTATTCTCATTCAACAAAATCCCTTTTAACTCCTTGACCCATGAATTATTTCCACAACATATCAAATATAAATCCCCCAAAGCTCCCCCAAAGATTTTTTGTCACATTTTCTCTATAAAACCACATGCAGCTAATGTAAGGTAGAGCTGTTTAATGTCATACTGTGGAACATTCCAGCCAGAGCAGTAACATATCCACAGTGTTGGGAAGTAACAGATTACATGTACCTGAGTTACGTAATCAGAGTACAAACTATGAGTAACTGTATTCAGTTACAGTTACTGTTTCAGTGAGTGGTGGGATTATACGGCGGTATTTTCCTGTTTTCACATTTTGGGCTAAATCAGGACTAAAACCAGAACTAAAACCAGGACTAAATTACAACAAAATTAAGACTAAAACCAGGACTAAATCAGGACTAAACTAGGACTAAAACCAGGACTAAACTATGACTAAAACCAGGACTAAACCAGGACTAAAACCAGAACTAAAACCAGGACTAATCCAGGACTAAACCAGGACTAAACTAGAACTAAACTAGGACTAAAACCAGAACTGAACTAGAACTAAACTAGGACTAAAACCAGAACTGAACTAAACTAGGACTAAAACCAGGTCTAAACTAGGACTAAACTAATACAATATGACACTAACAGTAGGTGGACATAATTGTGATTTCATATAAAAATTATTTCTCTATCAATAATATTTTTTATGTGGTCAAGTATTAGTAATTTTCAGGATATGGTTGTTACATTCATGTAGTTTTAAAAAACATGACAATATATATATATTTTATTTATTTATTAAATGACAAATGGTAATATACAAAACAAGTGAAAAAGCATGACAATATCAAGTAATCCAAAGTATTCAGATTACGTTACTCACTTTAAGTAATTTAATGGATTACGTTACAAACTACATTTTGGGATATGTAATCTGTAGGGGAATACATTTTAAAAGTAACCTTCCCAACACTGCATATCCATAGAAACAAGCAGGTGACGGACCCCCAACCAAAAAGTTATAATACACCTTTAAACTAATTAGTAAAATGGTTCTTCATCTCATAACAACTCTTTTGGAGCATTAATACACTGCTACTTATGGCTGGACAATAGAACAAAAACATTAGTTGAGACTCCAATAATAAATATCAGATTATGTTTTATAAATCACTACAGGGACTGACTACATTTAAAACTCTTTTAAAACAGCAAAGCAAACATGGCAATTGACAGGGTTGTGCTCACATCCATAAAAGGCTCTACAATAAAATTAACTCATTGAAAACCTTAGCACTCCCATAGCGCCTCCATCCAAACACGTCTGGCTGGCACCGCCCTTGACATTCTGCCTTTTTGCATTCACTTTCACTAGAGCTGTTCCAGATTTATAAACGTGTAGAACTCACGTCAGACATATCAGTCCGGTGTGAGCCAGGTTACAGTTTCCAGTGAGTTTTAATGAATCTTCCGGTCACATTTAACCTGCAGCTTGCCTCTCATTATCTGTGTAATTTATGCTGTTAACGTGGCAACTGGGAGATGGTGAGGAAAGATGGCCGCTGTGGGCACGTTAATTAAAAACACTGATGTATTGGACACAGAGACATTAATGTTCTGGGTCTGTGGGTTAGCGAGGTCCTGCTATATTAAGCTGGATGTTTATTACTTATTGCCAGGATGCTGATGTGGGGTCAGGAGGTAAATAAACAAGCAAAACACAAAATAATATTAGCTCAGTGCTCTTTTGGTGATTCATGGTTTGTTTGTTTTTTTCATGCAAAATTAGCCTGTAGGAACCTTGTATGCAAATGTGAACATGTAATTAAATATTCTCTCATCCTTTGTACCAGAATTAGATACCAGGATATACAGCTCACCCTTATGTAACAGATAATACTCCTTACAACTGTACAACAACTCACCCTTAATACTTCATACAACTGTACAACAACTCACCTTTATGTAACAGATAATACTCCCTACAAATGTAACAACAACTCACCCTTAAGTAACAGATAATACTCCCTACAACTGTAACAACAACTCACCCTTAAGTAACAGATAATACTCCCTACAACTGTAACAACAACTCACCCTTAAGTAACAGACAATACTCCCTACAACTGTAACAACAACTCACCCTTAAGTAACAGATAATACTCCTTACAACTGTACAGCAACTCACTCTTATGTAACAGATAATACTCCCTACAACTGTACAACAACTCACCCTTAAGTAACAGATAATACTCCCTACAACTGTACAGCAACTCACTCTTATGTAACAGATAATACTCCCTACAACTGTACAACAACTCACCCTTAAGTAACAGATAATACTCCCTACAACTGTAACAACAACTCACCCTTAAGTAACAGATAATACTCCCTACAACTGTACAACAACTCACCCTTAAGTAACAGATAATACTCCTTACAATTGTACAACAACTCATTCTTATGTAACAGATAATACTCCTTACAACTGTACAGCAATTCACTCTTATGTAATGGATAATACGCCCTACAACTGTACAACAACTCACCCTTATGTAGCACATAATACTCCCTACAACTGTACAACAACTCACCCTTATGTAGCACATAATACTCCCTACAACTGTACAACAACTCACCCTTAAGTAACATATAATACTTCTTACAACTGTACAGCAACTCACACTTATGTAACAGATAATACTCCCTTACAACTGTACAACAACTCACCCTTAAGTAACACATAATACTTCTTACAACTGTACAGCAACTCACACTTATGTAACAGATAATACTCCCTACAACTGTACAGCAACTCACACTTATGTAACAGATAATACTCCCTACAACTGTACAGCAACTCACCCTTATGTAACGGAGAACTCTATGTCCTCTCAATATAATACTGTATATGTAGCTGAGAATTTATATTTTATTACTTATTTTCTATATTATTTTGACTTGTACCTATACATTTATATAATTATGTCTTATTTGACATCACTCTCTTGCTATCTTTTTTGCTACTTATTTAGAATTTATTATTACCATTTATATCTTTTCTCTTTCTTATTACATTATATTGTGATCTGTGAGCTACTTAGTTCAAATAATTTAAGTTTGTCTAAGTTTAATATAGTCTGAGCTGAAAGGTCCATTTATAACTTTTCTGGTAGAGGGTCCGTGAAATGCTTGTAGATGTTATTGTCTGGAATGTTTCACAGTATGGTATTAAACCTTTCTAGACCAAATCAGACCAAGTTACAGGTCAGATATGGGGAGAATGAATGTTTTTCTAGGTAGTTTTGAGTTATAAAACCACTTGTAATTTAAAAAAAAAAAAAGTAAGGTAGAGCTGTTTAATCTCATACTGTAGAACATTTCAGTCAGATCAATGACATTTCCATAGAAACAAGCAGGTGACTGACCCCTAACCGAAAAGTTATAGTACATCTTTAAAGTAATAAAATGGTTTATACCACTCTTTTGAAGCATTAACATATTGCTGGATTTATGGCTGGACAATAGAACAAAAACATTAGTTACATTTTATTTTGTCTTTACTAAAACAAATAAAAATGGTAAAAGCCCTGTATTTGTCTTTCCCCAGAACAGATGTAGTGTATAAGCAGTTCTTCATAATAGTAATGGATCAGTTTTATGTAGTGCTTTTTTGGACACTCAAAGTCGCTTTACAATTTGGTGCATGATTCATTCACGCTACATTCAGATACTGTTATAGTCTCTCCGACCACCAGCAACACTAACACACCACTTTCATACTAGACAATGTGGTTGAAGTGTCTTGCCTAAGGACACAACAACAGTTTTTGCAGCTGGCGCCCCACTATGGCTCCTGTATTCCCACCACTCTCCCATCCAAGTGCTAACCAGTCAAAATATATCCAACGTGTGCTGTCTGCATCTGAAAGCTTTTTATTTTCCGATAACCAGGAAGTGGAAGTTAGCATGCTAGTTGATGTTCACTTTACCATCACGGCAAAGCTCCTCTCTTGTCTCTGAAAGTTGTGAAAAAAGAGAAAAAAACTACAATGGTTGGAATGTGGAGGAATTACTTTGGACCACTGCAAATCATTTTCAAATTAGTTTTTCATTCTTTTAAGATTGTAAAAATCAGGTACAACAACTTTAATTTCCTGGACATACTTTTACCGACAGGATTGAACTTTTGTGTTAAAAATATCTGTGAATATAATTGATGATTCAAAGATGACAGATATAGTGTGTTTAAATCCACTTAAGGGAATTACATAAGGGAATTACACTGGTTAATTTTAGTTGTTTCATGACAGGGTTCCATAAATAAGGGCCAGAGAATCTCAAACCAGCTTTCCCTCTGCTCTGTGTAGATTTGTGGTTCTGCTAAAGTCTCTCCCTCCTGAGACATGGAGGTAGTGATGAGAATTTAATTCAATCAGGGAGTTGAGATTCTGTGGAAGTTCTGTCAATAGCTTTGTTAATGAAAATGTGGGTGTGTGTATAAGTCTGCAGGGAAGTCCAGCCAACCTTGCTGTACAGATCACAGAGGAGGGGATAGGAATTGTCAAAAGTAATAAAACGCAATGTGCTGTGGTAAATAATATTGCGATTTTTTTTCAAGGTCTTATATTATGCAGAATTGACTCTTGTGAGCTTTAAGCCATGTTAGAATGCTGGAGCTGTGTCTTGTTTCGTTCACACAGTTTGAATAACCTTTTATTGTTAGTCCGGCTACATGTCCCAGGCTCAAAATGCTCTCTTCTACCTTGTGATGTCTTGAAATTAACAGCTACCTTTTAACTTTAGTTCAGTAGAGCTTGATAATTCCAGGGCTGAAATGATCTGAATGATTCTAGTGGTGGTGTATGGAGCATAAAAACATAGAACTTTCTGTATTATGTCATGACATCACAAGGTGGAACAGAGTGATTTCTATTTGAGAGAGAACTCAATGTCAAGGGCGTAGGTTTGCATAGGGACGGTGGGGACATGTCACAACCAATATTTGGGGAAGACAAAATATTCCCTACCAATATTTGCCATTTATTTTAACAAACAAAAATATACATTTATTCTGATATTTTACCAAACTCAATAGTATTAATTTAACATGTTTTAGTTCACCGCTATTTCATTGGCTGTAACAGAGTTATGTCATTAATGGTGCCAGGAGCCTAAACTGGGGAAGCGGCAGGACAGGGCCAGCACCCGAAGATGGCGGCTTGAGCAGGTGTGAGTGAAGACGCTGCACACCAAACTTTGAAAAACTTTTCAAAAGGAACTTACTTGGCTTCATCTTCAGTTAAACTTGCCTTATAATGAGTCACCGCGGAAAAAGAGCGACTATCACCACAAGTGCACCTCTCAAACAGAGACAATATTCCATGGAAAAATGTTTGGACATGACCTCACAAATATCTCAACACCAACAAGCAAAGCAAAATTTGCTACAAACTTCTACATTGCTGTTATTCGCTAAAGAGTCAGCTTAAAAGGGCAATGGACACAAACTGTACATTTTGCGAACTGAAAAATGAAACTACCTGTCACTTAGTTTGGACCAGGCCAGACCCGATGTGTTTTTGGAAAGAATTCATAAAACATGTCTGCAAATTCTTATCCCATTTGACCCTTTCTTATAAAGATGTGCTGTTTGTTTTTTGCAGTGTGCATCATACAAAAAGAAAATAATATTTTGCAATTAATCTGTTTATCAAATAACCTTGAAACCAACCTCAGTTGGATTCATGGGGAGGTTAGCTGATAATGTCCCCACCAAAGCTGGGACCAAACCTACGCCCTTGCTCAATGTAGCCTAAATCTGCAAGGTTTGTGTGTTGCACATGTGTGAATGAGACAAAACACAAGTCCAGGTCTGTTTTTCATGATGAAACAACATTAGAACATAGATCAGAAAATAGCCCATTAATCTACTGCATGCTGGATGACCATAAATAATGTCACCTTAATCTAGTGAAGCGAGGACTGTGTGGAATGGATTAATGTTTTCCTATTTATATGTGAAAAACAGGCTTTTTCCGGTAATTTGAATTTTTGTGAGAGGTTGTGTGTTTTAAAATAGCTTGCTATCCAACCAAGTACCAAGGTATTTCTAATGAGGGACCTGTTCAATGAGGTCAGCATGAAGCAAGAAGGTGTTAGATAAAAATAAATTTGGAGTATCATGAAGAAGTTACTGATATGATACATACCTCAATACACTGAACTTTTGATTTGATACGATTCAATACAATATATTTCAAATCGATTCGACACAGATCAATAAAAATTAAAGGAAAAAACAGGGCTATGATGCTAAAAGTTTTTGTTAAACCACTTCTTATCCAAAGCTAATATGAAACACAAATATTTTAATCATCAGAACAGTGAAAATCGCAGTCCAATGAGGTTCATTTGGTCGATAATTTTGATAATTTCTGTTATTGTTTTTTTGTTTTTTTTTTTTTTTGTTTTTTTTCAGACCAAGGGTTTGTTTTCGTACCTGACAGTTTTGACTGCTCCCTGTGGCCTTCCTCAGGACAACAAACATCGTCTCTGTATTAAAGAGGCAATTGAAATAGGAAAACGTACCCACGGGACTATAAACTGGGACAAGGGGACTTTTTTACTCTTACGCACCTGGGATACTGTCCTGAGGAAGTCGGACTGCAGATGGCACTGTTGTCCTGCCTCCATAGGTGCCTCCACTGTGCTAAAACCTGTATATATTAGCTGACAGGACACACAGTGACATCATGTGATTCTGAGGAAGACCGCTAATGAGCAGTCCAAACTGTCAGGTATGAAAACAAACCCTTGGTCTGAAAAAAGAACCTAATAACATAGAGTTTCCTTCCTCCAAACAAGCAACAAAACTGTGCTGTAACAAAATTATTTAGTAAAATATACAGCAGCCCCCAATATCATCATATCATCATATATCATATACTGTATCATCATATTAAGCAATACAATATATTGTTATTTTGATTGTTGTTCTGTTCTGTCTCCAGGTGGCCATGGTGCCCAATGGCCCTTTCCCCACAGTGGACGTACCTGACCACGCCCACTTCACCATCGGCTCCGTCATCCTCGCCATCGGCATCACGGGCATGGTGGGCAACTTTCTGGTCATATACGCCTTTAGCAGGTGAGACAGTCCAACAGATGTGTGTATAGAATTATGTATAGAGTCTAACCTGCTGCTACTGTATCTGTGTGTGGAGAACTCTTGATCATCATTAGAAGAAGGACTACAACATTAATCAAGATAAATTGAAGGAAACGCATTTAGGAAAGTAGCTATTTTTGAAGTACCATAATTCAGTGTTTCCCACAGATTCGTACTGAGATCACAGTAGCACAATCGTAGACTGTATAAAGTAGTGCACTAAAGGAGTGTGGTTCGTCACCCATAGCATTCGGCTCAACTCAAACACACTTAATGGTAACAAATACGTGATTATGTTCAATAATTGTGTGTAATGAGTCAACACAGGAAGTTGGTGTTTTCCATTTTTATTATTATTTCATGCCACTCCCACTCCACTAGAGATAAATGTATACATTCTTGTTTCTGAGATATTTTTTATTTTATTTATTTATTACTTTTTTTTTCTATGTACTTTCTTCTCCTTGATTGTTAAGTTCACTTTCAATTGATTGTAAATGTTCAAAGTAAATAATCAAACAAACAATCTATGTAAGCGAGTGGTGATAGCAAACTAGTGAGGACAAACTTCTACTGGGAGACACATGGAGGCAGCATGTAGATGAACTCAGACTGGTGATGATCTCTAGGGCAATTTTGTCAGTTACAGGTGCGAAGTGACTCAGCTCTAAGTGTCTGTGGCTGGAGAGCTGTTATTTGCTGTGTGGAATTGATGATTAAATTGATTTTTAATGGCCTGAACCTTGTCATTAAAGAATAATGATGCACCAATAGACTTAGACTTTATTGATCCACAAGGGACATTATTTGGACACAGTAGCTCACAGCATATAATAGCAAAGAGATAAGATACTTGTATTGGATATCAGTGCCGATATTGAAAATTTTGATGGATTGGATATCGGTCCCAAGATATCGGTTTAGTCGATATCCCATTTTTGTATATAAATTGTTCTAATAAGATCATTTACTCACCAATATTGGCTCCCATAACATCCTTGTAATATTGAACTTGTATTTTTTCATAGCTGTTATGTAATTACTTTAAATAACAAAAAATATTTGGATAATTTCTCCTCATGCCATTTGTGTTTAAAGGAAATAATACCGGTCAACAGATTCTTAAAGCCATAGTATAGACATCGGTATCGGAATAGAAAAAGATGGATTGGTGCATCCCTATTAAACAGTACTGCAAACTCACTGCACTTAGATGGGGAAATTAGTTCTAACAGCAGCTCAGCTGGAGGGTTTGTTAATCTGTTTACTGCTGCAAACAGAACAGGAGTTGTTGTTACTGCAATTTCTAAATGTCAGAAAAATACTTCTCTCTTTTTATTAATGTGAAGCACAGGATAATTTTCTCCACAATCAACAAAATATCCTGCCTCATTCTGCATAAAAACAGCTAACCCTGCAGTTTAGATCTGTACAAACATGTTCTGAAATACATGAGTTAGTATATAATTTATACTAATATATATAATTTCATACTTCAGTCATCTACATTCTTTTGGACACGTTTATTGGTTCTGTGACTCTTTTGAGCTTTAAGCCGTGTTATAATGTTATTACCTCATCAAAAACGTACCTGCAGTTGTGTTTTGTGTTGTGTTTAACTAATCCTTTATTATTAGTCTGTCTACATCTCCAAAGCTCAAAATGCTCTGTTACACCTTGTGATGTCATGTAGTTGTAATTTCCAAGTCAACAGCTATCTTTTACCTAGAGATTCCAGGTCTGAAATCATTGATTTTAAATCAATGATTATAGTGAAGGCCTGTGGAGTTTAAAAACACAGTGGTGCACCTGTATTACCAAATAACATCACAAGGTGGAACTGAGCTCACCCTAAGTATGCAGGGCTTGTGTGTTTAACATGTGTGAATGGAACAAATCACAACTCCACACAACATTATATCAACATAAATCAGAAAATAGTGTAATATGGGCCCTATAAAATGTGAACTTTGAACAGAATCATATCAAAACCTTAACTGCAAAAAAGGTTTGTTTGTGAGTGTGGGGAGGACAGGCTGAGGTATGATGACTGGTCTTTCGTAATAGTGCTTTTGTTTGTTTGTAGGAGCCGGAGCCTTCGCACTCCTGCTAACATGTTCATCATTAACCTGGCAATAACAGACCTGCTGATGTGTGTCACCCAGACACCCATCTTCTTCACCACCAGCATGCACAAGAGGTGGATCTTTGGAGAGAAAGGTAACACCCACACAGCTATGCACTTCAGCCACCTCTGAGAATACATCACAGTGCATCACAGGACATTATAAATGGGATCTATTCATGCTTACTGGGAGACGTTTGGAAACATGTGGATGATGACTTCTGGTGTAGTTCCCGACACTGAGCATGTGGTGAAACCATGGATTCAGAGCAGCGGTTTTCACAACCTGCCAAAGCTTTTCATGGGGGAAGGGACTCTAATAACATAATTTCATTGTCACTTACAGGAAGCTGGTTTTAACTGTTGATCTGCCAAACATAACAGAACCTATCAATTGCGTCTTTTTTTTTTTAAAGTTAGTTAGACAAATGATAATGCACAAATTAACAAGGAAATTATAAAAGGAAAAAAGAAAGAATACAATGAAGAGATGCAGAAAACTGGGCCATTTTCTTAGTTTTCCCAGATTTTGTCAGATTTACTATCACCAACAGAGCTTACTGGAAGTTATCATTCGCATTTTTACAAGTTTCTAGTTCTCTGACGTAAGCATGAACAGAGCCCATAGTGATCTACATCAGAAGTCCCCAACCTACAGGGCCATCTGGAACCAGGCCTCAGAGAAAATATTGTGTATCTTCTTTATAAAAAACAAAAAAAGTAAAACTCTTTTTAGTCTACCACTATATTTATTCTGAAAATATGGTGCAAATGAACCTAAATTGAAAGAAAGAGCATACATGATTATTAAGACATTCTTTTCAAACTAAGGTTAAGAGATATAATCATTTTTTTCTGTTATTACTGGCCTTGCCCCCCTCCACTGGTCCCTGAAAAAACTGCATGTTTATTAGCAGTCCATACTAGAAAAACAGGTTGGGGACTGCTGATCTTTCATTAAATATACATTACGTGATACTTACTCTCACCTAATATACTAGTATATCACAAATTCACGGAGGTTGATCAGCAAAATAATGTCTTGAAAATAAAAGATTAAAGATTACACGTACCAATCAACCTAAATACAACTTTCTGTGAGTAAATGGTGAGGGAAATGACTAGAACATGATCTCAAAAGTCAATTTTTTCAGTTAGTCACTCTTATAAAATCCATTTAATATTTTTTATTGAGTTTTCAGACATCTGAAAATTTTTTGTCTGTGCTCGCTAATGTGTGTCACCATGGTAACTAACATTCCGCTAATAGAGAGACATGTAAAACACCCCAGCACGTCAGCAGTCAGTGCAAAGTATCAATAATATTAAACCGTTTTTTTATTCTTCCCTTGTAGCGTGTGAGCTGTACGCATTCTGTGGCGCTCTGTTTGGGATCTGTTCCATGATCACGCTCACAGTGATCGCAGTTGATCGGTACTTTGTCATCACGCGACCTTTGACCTCTATCGGAGTGCTGTCGCGGAAACGGGCCCTCCTCATCCTTATCGCGGCCTGGCTCTACTCTCTGGGCTGGAGTCTGCCTCCCTTCTTTGGCTGGAGTAAGTGCACAAGCAAAAGACTAGCACGGATCTGTGTTAGCAGGCCTGTCACAATAACAAATTTTGAAATATGTTTTGATTGATTACTGAAGTCAATATAGACACTAAATGATAATACTGAAAGTAATTCATGCCCAAAACCCAACAGCAGATTTAAACCACAAGACAGTATTTTTTTTAAAAAGAGCTGCAATAAACAAACTTAAATGAAATACTTCAGTTGAGTTTGAATCTGAAATTAGTTATTAAGAACATTTTATGGCTTAAATCTTACTGTAAAGCCAAAAAATAACAAAAAATTTCTCAGTAGTGCAAAAAAAAAAAAAGTGTACACTGAATAAATATTGGCCCTAAAAATGTTGTTCCAGCTTTCATATATTAAACTATAAGTCAATCTTGTAATTATTGTGATAGACCAGTATGTTAGAATCACATGTGGTGGTGTAGAATCAAAAATACTAGTATGTGTAGGAGCTCAGGAGTTAAAGCCCGTTCAGGTTCCAGAAGAAGATTTTCCATTTTTCCCATAGACTTATGACAAAAAAACTAATATTAATAGTTAAATGGGATTTGAAGTAATGTTTATAATATGCCTGTTTTCAGTTCGAAGACATGTTTAAAACTGAAAATGAGGAGAAGTATTTTAATAACTAAATACAGTTATAGATGTTGATTACCATATAGCTAATTAGCAAACTTACTATTAATGCTCCATATGATTAAGCATGGGACTAAATACAATTAAATTGGAAGACTGAACAAAAGCCTAATGCTGAAAATATAAAATATTTGACTCGTCTAAAAGTTTGCTAAAAGTACCATTTATTTTGATTTATCCTGATTTACAAAAATAAAATTGATTGATGAAAATGTGCTGCTTTGACAGTGGTTTGAAGACTTTTAGGATCTACAGTAGGTTTTATAACCAGACTGGCTAAGCTGTTGCCATTTTTCATGTCAAGGACTATTTAACAAGGAAGAGTGGAAACAGGTCTTCAATCATTCTGATGTTGTAAAATTGGAAAGAAAACTGATTTTACAAGATATTGGTGGTGCAGTGTTAGAGAAACTACATTTCTGTGCTGTGTTGAGGGTGCACACTGCCATTAGAATTTCTCTCATAATGTTATATACCTGGAAACCCCTGCATATTTAGAGTTCTTCTCTCAAACAAAAAACACACATCATTTGGATAATTTCAAACCTGTAGTTTCCAATCTCTACTAAATAAAGGTGAAAGGTAGCTCTTAACTTTGTTAACTCGAAAACTACCATTTCATGACATCATAAGGTGGAACAGAGCATTTTGAGCCTTGGAGATGTAGACAGACTAATAATAGGATTACTCAAACGTGTGTGAATGAAACAAAATGAGGTAACATTATAAAATGGCTTAAGGCTCACGTTGTCTGAAGAAGGGCATGACCCCAAAACGTCACATTGTGGTGTCATTGAAGTTAAAATTTGGGAACTTCAAAGAACTGCAGTGTATATCTGTTTTTGTTTTTGGACCCAGCACGCAATGGCAACTTTTTGGATGAAAAAGGAGACCCGAGGCACTCCGATATACTTTGATTTGATTTTGTTATTATTAATGTGCTTTGACTTGCGTCTTCATGAGGGAATGTAAAATTCACTGGTGTGTGTTGGTGGTATTTAAATGTACAGGTCACATGATGACACGTCACGTGATACAACCATGTAAATATACATTTTTAAACAGACATCTTTAAAAAGGGACAAAGTGATAATAAAAATAATTTGAGCGTGCACCAATCTGGGCACAGGTCAGCCGTAACCTCTACTCTGGACAAAGTGGTGCATGTTCATACATTGAAAATCCAGCAGGACACATTTACAAAAGAATTATACACCAGTGAATAACAGGAGCTGCAAATATGAAAAACTGCAATCCGTGTGTTACAGATGAGATGATAGGTCCATTTCCTCATTTAATCCTGGGGAGGTTGTAGCTCTTTATTCATAGATTTAAAGTCTCAAGTTTTAAAAGGTGCTTTAGTCTATCTCCTCCCCTGAGAGTCTCTGGTACATGCTCAGTTACCATGGCCTTTAAAGAATTCAGGCTACTGTGACCAACCCGTTTGTAGTGTTTTGTTGTAGGATAATCAGTATTTTGAGTATGAATGACATATTTACGCACTGCCAGGTCTTTAAATTTGCGTTTAGTCCTGCCAACATAAAAACAACTGCATTCACACTCCAAAATGTATACAACAAAAGTGGTGTTGCATGTTGCGAAACTTCTTCATTTGTAAAGTCTGTTGGTAAAAGTGTCTTTGAGAGTATTTGTTTTTACCACATCGTTACAGTGATTACAAATGCCACATTTGTATGGCAACTTTTATTGGATGTGCATGTCTCTATGTACCAGTATAAACGTCTGTTTTGTGTAATACAGGACAGTTAAAAAAGATATTCTTGCGTCACATGTGCAGAGACCTGACCTGTGTTTTGTCCTTGTTTTCTCAGGTGCTTACGTGCCCGAAGGCCTGATGACCTCCTGTACTTGGGACTACATGACCTTCACCCCATCTGTGAGAGCCTACACAATGCTACTCTTCATCTTCGTCTTCTTTCTGCCTCTCTTCATCATCATCTACTGTTATTACTTCATCTTCAGGGCCATTCGAACTACTAACCAGTAAGTCTGAATTTGTGCAGCTCACATTTCTTATGCACCAATCAAGCTTTATTCATTTCTGATACCAATCCCAAGACTATAACTTGTAACTATAATCTGCTAATACCAATGCAGAAACTGAAAACATAGTTTATTTTCTTTAAACAATGGGACTTTGAGACTTTCTGGGCCAAACAGATCAGTAAATAGTCCTCAGTGAAGTGAAGAAGTACAAAATTTTGTTACTTAAGTAAAAGTAAAGCTATTGGAGCAAAAAATACTTAAATAAATACTTAAGTAATAGTATTAAATTACCTTTTTAAAAATGCACTTAAAGAATAAAAAGTAAAAGTATTTAAAGTAGAATTTGAGCTCTAATAAAGCTTTGAAAAAGATTTTAAAAAGATTTGTGTTGAATTTTGTTCAACAGAAACAACAGAATCTTTTTTTTTTCTAGATGTTTTTATTTGTATATTTTTCTTTGCTCAAGTTATAAACATGATAAAATAAACCCTTTTCAGCAGGTCTCACACAGTAATAAAAATACTTTTACTTCTCAGCCCTGTTCAAACATGTAGTGCAGTACAAAGTAGAGATACTGCCTCTCAAATGTAGTGAAGTAAGAGTAAAAAGTATCCACTTTAAAATCTACTTAAGTAAAGTACAGATAGCTTTTTTTTTTTTTTTTTTTTACTTAAGTGCAGTATTTTACTACTTTAACTTTGTTGAGTTGCACCACTGATAGCCCTACATCAATTTACTTGTCTAACCACGATATTAGCTGAATGAATATTTTGAAGTTGCTATTCGATGTAGCAAAATTTTCAGTATCAGCGCTGATATGACAAACCAGTATTGTATCGGTGCATCCATAAAAACAGTTGCAGATGTTAAAATAAGATTGTACACACTAACTTCTGTGTTGTTTCAGTGCTGTGGGGAAGATAAATGGCAGCGTGCACAGTTACAGCAGTGGGCGTGACTCAATGAAGAGTTTTCACCGGATGCAGAACGAATGGAAAATGGCCAAAATCGCCCTCATCGTCATCCTGCTCTACGTCATCTCCTGGTCTCCATATTCAGCTGTGGCTCTCACTGCTTTCTCAGGGTAATACATGCAAATGTTTTCTTCAGAAATAATATGTCTTTCAGTATTTAGAATGAAACTATGACATCATTATTTTATGTTTATTTATATTTTGTTCATTGTAAATTGGTCTAAAATGGCTAAAAACTGCATGATGTAACCTTGTGGCAGAAAGTCCTTCACCAGCTTCTCTCCATGTTATTGCTTTTGTCTTGAATGTTTCACAGTATGGCATTAAACCTTTCTATCTTCATGGAGATCAAATCAGACCAAGTTGCAGGTCAGATCTGTGGAGTGGCGACCCCGCTCACAGTCAGAATGCCTGTTTTTTTTTGAGCACATATTGTGGAACATTCCAGGCACAGCAATAACTTTTCCATAGAAACAAGCAGGTGATGGACCCTCCACGAGAAAAGTTACACAATGCACCTTAACACTACAAATAGGTCCAATGAAGTCCTGTTCAAAACTGAATAGGTGACAAGCCTTCACCGCAGTATTTCACTGGAACAAGCAGTAGAATTTTTATTTCTTGTTGATATTGTTGAAGATCTGACATTTCTAACCTTGCAAGCCTGATTAAAAAAAATAAAATACAGAATTAGGCTGAGTTAAGGGTTAGGTGAAACCGAAATTTTGTGAATACTTCTGCTTCAACTTCAGGACAATACAGGATTGCTCAAACGTGCATGTATGAAGTAAGTTAATGAAAGGAGTTATAAACTCATTGTAATGAATAATTAGGATGCTCTGAATGCATGAGGTAAATGAGGAATAAGTTTGGACAGTTTCAAATGAACTAGTTCTGTTTTTCACATTTTTAAAACAGTAAAATTCAGGTACAGCTCTGTTAACTGTGACTCTTCCTTCCTACTTGTGTATATTAAAATATTCTTGACTCTTCTTACAGGTATGCAGATATGCTGACTCCCTATATGAATTCTGTTCCCGCCATTATTGCCAAAGCCTCCGCCATTCACAACCCCATCATCTACGCCATCACCCACCCGAAGTACAGGTAACCCACTCATGAGCGCCCCCTGTCCTTTCACTTTGAACAATCAATCTATCAATCCATCAGTAGTGGAAGTAAAAAATGTAGGTATTTGTACTTTATTTAAGTACAGTGGATACTTTTTACTTTTACTTCAGTACATTTGAGAGCATGTATCTGTACTTTCTATTCCATTATATTAGATCTGGACTGAAATGTAAAAAGTACTTTTCTTTATGAGACCTGCTGAAACGGTGGAGGCTTAAAGTATTTTAGTACATTTTATTTTAATTTCCGTCTCAACTTCGAGCAAACCAAATAAATGAAACACACACACAAAAAAAACAGCAGAAAAAATTAAGAAATCAGTTGAATCACTTAAAATCAGTTATATTCTTTATCAAAATCACAACATTTCACCTTTTAATTGTAAAACTAAATCTCTGTAAAATACTTTTACTTTTTAAAGTACATTTTAAACTGGTATTTCAATAAACTTATTTAGATTTTTTTAATGTGATACTTTTATATGAGTAATCTTTTGCAATGGTATCTGTATTTTACTTACGTAACAAAATAGAGCAAAATCATCCACCACTGCAATTCATTAATAACATCCTGTACACAGGCCTCACTGCACTCCATTAACCTGAATGTAAAACCCCACTAGGGAGAATTTGACTCAGTGAATAAGGTTTAATGTGGGACACTTTAACTAATTTGTTCCTGCTTAAGTAAGCAATAACATGGCTGACTATTGTTTTCGGTGAGGTAAAAACATTCTAAAATGTGTTAAAGGGTCCATTTTGAGCTATTTTCTATGTTATCTATGTTAGATCTATGTTAGAATGTTATTTACTCATCACAAACAGACCTGGAGTTGTGTTTTGTTTCATTCACACGTTTAACACACAAACCCTGCAGATTTAGGCTGTGTTCTTTTCTCAGACTGAAAACTTTCTGATCCACCTTGTGATGTCATGTGGTAATACAGGAAGTGCTCCACTGTTTTTTTAAACTTTGTACACTTTCACTAGAATCATTTGGATTATTTCAGTCCTGGAATTGACCACCTCTATTGAACTAGTTAACTTGAAAACTATGGCTTCATGACATCACAGCATGTGACATGTGTGAATAAAACAAAACACAACTCCAGGTATGTTTCTGAGGAGGTAACAACATTCTAAAAAGACCCTAACCTTTAAGGTTAGGGTCTGATTATGTTTAAGAACAGGATTATGTTAAAGGAAAGAAAAATGGTTAAGGTTAGGAGTAGTTAGGAGAAGTTAACATGTTAGCAGAAGTAACTTTAAAAAACAAAGTAGTCACCCACCTTACTTATCTCAACTTTCACCATAAAATAAAAAATGGAACATTCATGCATGGACACATGTAAGGCTTTTTCACAGCAACAGAGGCTAACACATTACCATGGTAACCAGAGCTTTGCGATCTTTTCTGTCCCTTCGGACCCAACTGCTAGCACAAACTTGTTTTTATTGCTTTGAAAAAACATAGAAGAACATGCATCCTCACTTTGAGCAGGCTTGTATTTCTACAGACCTGACACGTGGAAATGTTGCTCCGTTGGCCACAGTATGGCATTAAACTGATCTATGTACAAGAAGATTTAACTTTCTATTTCCATGGAATCATGCAGGGATGCATCGATATCGCCACTGGTATTGAATAATTGTCCACTTTGCAGTTTCATTGGAACCAGTTCCATTATATCACTTAGGCCAATATCCTGGTTGGACTTTACTTTGATGTAATAAGACTATTCACAGTCTGATTTTAGCCTACAACGTATTATAATGTTTTGTTGTTTTGTTTGTTTTTTTTGGTTGTTTGCTTTGTCTTCAGAAATGTGTTTAAGGCAGTAAATGTCTTAGTTGAAATTCAAGTATCAACAAATACAAATACTTTCTTAGAAAAACTTCAGAATGTCAGTATTATCTTGTAGACCAGCGTTTCTCAAACTGTGGTACGTGATCTTCTTCAGGCGGTACACATATTCCTCTCCAGGTCAGACATTTGTTGAATTTTGATTCTATTTAATCCACATTTTTGTCCTCCTTTGGGTTAGTACTTGTTTAGAAATAGTACAACAACTGTATATTCCTATTTTGGGCTTGGTTTAGCTGTAGTTTAGACCTACAATTGCCCTGTTATAGATCTGGTTTAGATCTAGTGGTACTTCGAAGGCTAAATATTTTCTTAGGTGGTACTTAGTGAGAAACGTTCGAGAAACAGATGTGGAGTGAAACTGTCAAAGTGTCTGCCAATCCCAAAGTCGATCTGACAGATAGTCTTAGTCAACAGAGTTTGACTAGGCTAATCCCATTTAAGGCCTGGGAGGGACTTGAGCCCACTTTAATTCTCTGGATTTTAACACTGTGTGAATTGTGTGGTCCTCTGCATTTAATTAATTTATTTTACCTATTTATTGCTATTTTATGATATCATGGTTTTGCTTTTAATTATTCTATATTGTATATATAATATAATATAATATAATATATATATTATCCAAAATTCTTGTGAGTTTTAAGTCATGTTATAATGTTATCTCCTCAGAAACATACCTGAAGTTGTTTTGTTTCATTTACACATTTGAGTAACTCTTTCTTATTAGTCTGTGTACATCTCCAATGCTCAAAATGCTCTGTTCCACCTTGTGATGTCATGAGGTGGTAGTTTTCAAGTTAACAGCTACGAGCTATCTTAACAGCTTTTGTTCATTAGAGATCCAGGTCTGAAATTATTAATTCAAGTGAAGGTGTATGGAGTTTAAAACATAGGGGAGCACTTCGGGTATTACCACATGACGTCACAAGGAGGAACAAAGTGTTTTCTGTTTGAGAGAAAAAGTCTAAAGCATAAATATACCGGGTTTGTGTGAAATAAGGGGTATTTTTCTCAGGGGCACCTTCACATTCTCATTAGAGGCTGTGATGGAGTCCACTGCTCTGAGTCAGACTGTGAGATTACTGGGGATACCTGGAGCTCTTCTGTGCAAACATTTATACATCAGTTTTAAAAGACAAAACCTAAGGAAAAGCTAAGAAAATGTCATCTCAGGCTAACAGATTTCTTATAATATTTTGATTGCCCTTTTTCTAAATCATTCTCAGTGGCTTCGTTGTAGATGCTGTTGTCTTTTACTAACAGATGACACAAGGATTAGTAAGATCAAACTGAGCAATTTTGCTGTTGTCTTTTATGGTCTCTGTGCTGCATTTTGTTCATAAAATTTACTATAATAATGAGGGGGTTCTCCATGTATGTCTGTGGTGGAATGTTCAGCAGTTTCCATGGTGACACAAGCACATGCACATGCACAGCCCCAAAAAAGTCTTTAAACTCAAGGAAGTTAACAAAATGGATTTAAACAACATATTTTCAGGCTCAATCACCAAGTGTCAGAGTCAGATCAATATATCAGGTGTTTAGGATGAGACTGTGTTAAAATAAAGATCAGATGAAAGTCTAACTTGAGTAACATAACTTTAGACAGAACAGTGTCTCTAGTTAGCTCCAAACCATCAAGGAATGTTGGTGGCATCAGCTGCAAAGTATCAGTAAATATAGTGGATTTTTGGATTTGCACGAAGTAAAGCCTAAAGCCCTGGATGTCAGTGCTGAATTTTATCCATGTATTTAGACCTGTCACGATAAAACATTTTGAAGTGTGATATTTAGCTGAAGTAAACATAGAAGATAAGTGATAATACTGAAACTAATTTATGCCACTGACACAAAAACCCAAGAGCAGATTTAAACCACAAAAACTCTTCTAAATCTACAACATTAGTAAAAAATACTTTGTTTGCATCTGTAATGAGTCATGCAAGTTATTAATTCAACCTTTTACATTTTAAATCTTATCATATTGTCACAAGGAGATGATCAGAATAAGACTCAAAATGCAAAAGTTATAAATAATATTTTTTTTATTGACAAAATAGCACCAGTGATGAAAAAACAGATGACAGGACAATGACAATGCACCAACAAAAGACATTGGAAACATGAGGCTAAAATATACCTCAAACAAGGAATAAGTGAATCACACAGGATACATGCCAAATTAAAACTAAAAGGAATAAGACACACCAAAATATGTAAACTAATGAAGACAAAACACAAACCATGACACATATAGCCAAAAAGTAACAAAACATTTCCCATTAATTTAAGAAAATGTGCACACAATAAATAAATATTGGCCACAAACGGTATAGCTCAAACTTTTATATATTGTCAATTATCGTGACAGGCCTGCGTGTATCTCCCTGTGTGTGTACAGAATAGCCCTGGCGAAGTACATCCCGTTCCTGGGGACTCTGCTCTGTGTGCATCCTCGTGACCTGCGCTCCGCCAGCAGCAGCTTCATCTCCACACGGCGCTCCACTGTGACCAGTCAGACTTCAGACAACAGCTCCCACCTGAGGAGACAGAGCACCGCCAAGTCCCGCCTCTCCTCCGTCTCAGACAGTGAATCGGTAACAACTGAGTAATTACACTTGTATACTGTGCGAGAGCTTGATTGAGGTTGGTTGGTTTTTCGTGGGCAATGCCAGGTACTTACTGCTTATTTTGTTACTATCATAAACAATAAATTGTATGCCTTCTTTATCATTATTATTAGTTTATACGACCATAAATGAAACAAAAAATATCCTTAAATTTTTTTATTCTTATTGCGATTTATTTTGTACGATCATAAACAATAAACTTCTGTGCCTTCTTTATCATTATTATTAGTTTGTACGACCATAATACACTACAATACAAGAAAAAAGAAAGGAATTGGATTATATTTCGTATGCATAGTTGCATAGTTTTCTTCTTCCCGCTCCTTTTCGAGAAATCTGCTTTTCTGTTGTTTATAATGTAGATCTAGTATGTATATAATTATTGTTTCTCTCTTGGCACAAACTCGAAATAAAAACGAATCAAATCAAATATTTTTGATAATTTTCGACAAATTCTGTAATTTAAAGGTGCACTGCGCAACTTTTCTGATGGAATGTTCGTCACCTACTTGGAGATGTCATTGCTTTGCCCGGAATGTTCCATGGTATGACTTTAAACGCATCTATCTAGCATTTTTTCATTATCTGTGCTTCTGCTACTCAAAAATACAATAAGTCTCTCTGTGAATGGGGCGACTCTCCACAGCTCTTACCTGTAATGTAGTCTATAGTTGTCTCCCTTGAGATAGATACTGTACGTTTAATGTCTATCGTGGAACTTTCTTGACAAAGCAATAACATCTTCTTGGAGACAAGCAGGTGAGGGATCCTCCACGAGAAAAGTTGCGTAATGCACCTTTAATTTTACTGTAAATTCACCAAGCGCAAACTTACACAAGACCTATAGTCAGGTTTTGAGCAATTATCTCTCTGCACAGCTAAAGCTTTATGTGTATACTTTAGGCAGCAGGTTGGTCAAAACAAAATATCGGCATATGCTGGGGATTTAAGGACAACAGCCAATATGTTAAAAAGTGCAATTATTGACCAACCAGTATATCGTCTATATCTAATTTTAAGTTCATAATTCCAATAAAATAATGGGTCCAAACTAGGCCCAATTTAAGTAATATTTGTAGCGAACACAAGCCTCCCAGGTTCCTGATGATGTGAAAAGTGTGGAAACACAGAGGCAGGTCAGGTGAATTTTAAGCAGGGAATTTTATCACCAGTCAGGATTCAGGAAATTTGTCTTGAACTGAGAGCTACATAATCTGCAGATAAGAAAAAGGCAATCTCTTCAAACTGAAACTCATCTGGTTCCATCACATTCAACAGTTTTTCTCCAATTCTCCAACTGTTACTGTGTGTCTGTTGTTGTGGTTCAGGGTATGACGGACACTGAGGCGGATCTGTCCAGTCTGAGCTCCAGACCGGCCAGTCGACAGGTGTCATGTGACATCAGCAGAGACACAGTCGAGAACGCCGACTTCAAACCCTCCTCCAGCTTCAAGATTAAGAGCCACGACTCTGGGATCTTTGAAAAGGTACCATCCATCTCCATCTAATCCACTTCTATTAAAGCCCTACTGTGTAACATTTACTGTGCAAAAATATATCATTAAACAAAATTTGATGATATCATACTGTGCGCTGCTGTGTCATTATATTGCCAAGATATCACCATGTTTGTGTTTTTAAATAACATAAAGAAAACAATGTATTAACATTTTGACTCCACCCCACTCTCCCTTTGCTCTCCGCACTAAGGCCCCATCCACACTAGTACATATACGAGTCGTTCTCATTGTGGATGTAGTGTTCGTTCACACTAATCCAATGGAAAAGGGCTCCAGAGACGGAACGATCTGGTGTCACCAACTCCCACGAATTCAATTGAGTACGGATCTGATCTGGCACTGTGTGGACGCCTGAAAACGTTGATAGGCTGACGTAGGAGCTCTAGTTGCTGTCCTTATTGGACCATGTCACTGTGACTTGTGCCTTCCTGATTCGCTGGGTTTGTGACATCGGTCATTGACACTATTGTGGAAAACAGTTTAAACAAACCACAGAAAAATGGGAAACAGCATAGCTAGGACTATTTGCTAGCACACGATCCACGAAAAGACTGTTTGCCATCTACCTCGGCTCGTAATCAGTTGCTTCAACTTCAGACGCAGTTAGCATAACACCCCTCTGTTACAGAAAAAACACTCATATTCCATTTTGTATCATGCTTTTGTATACTTATGGAAAATTGTTGTGTGGGAGCAGGGGTGATAGAACCTTACAGCTAACCATAAGGAGGGTTCACAAGATTACTTAAACATGCATGAATGACATACAAAACCACTCTAGGCTTGTCCTTGACGAGGGAAGAACATTATACCATGGTAGAAAGCTCCAAAGCACACCCTCTTTAGTAATTTTACCATTTTAGATAGTGCTGCTGTTTCTCTCCACTGAAGTTCCGTTCTGTTTTGTAAAATGACAATAACTCTAATCTAATCTCTAATCTGTCATTCATTCCTTTGATGCTAAATTCTGAAAACATTCTGAAAGCTAATGAAGACAAATGGTCCTCTCCCTCCCTGTCCACTGAGGCTCAGAGTCTAATTCAGGAGCGTGAATCTCTGTGCTGGCATTTGATGTGACAGATAATACAAAGAACGCAGAGGAGCCTGTGTCTGTGGCTCATTAGACTAACTGCCTTTGTCATCCTTACAGACATCCTATGACACTGACTTCTCTATGGGAGGCCTGAGCGAGCGCAGCACCATCCCCACTGTGAGTATTATCGTCATCCAACAGGATTCATTTATGTGCAGATATCAACCACCAGGGGGAGTCTGTCAGAACATAGACACATGAGGTTCTGGAAGTTTTCACACTGTTATCTTTATTATTACTGGCTGTTGAAGTGTCAGTATGCCGATGTGGGTGGCTGGTTTATGAATATTTTTTACAATAACTGGACTTATCTACATAAAACAAAACTAAAGATGTCAAGCCTACTCTAGCAACCTGTGTCTGGCACCAGTTAGATCCACAAGCAACAATGGAGGGACCTCCAACCCCCCCAAAACATGTCCTTTGGTCATCTACATTTACGTGAAACATGTACATGTCAAGACTTAAATTATAGTTATAGTATACTTTTAAATAATCAGTTTAAACTTTGAAGTAAGTACATTATGTAATTTTGTAATAAAAATATGACAATTATTATTAGAATGTCCTATGTTATATTTAAAGAGGGGGAAGATAACATTTACTTTTTGGAGCTTTCTACCATGTTATAATCATCAAAAACATGTATTTAGCGACCTCTCCTGGGCCCTATTCAAACCTTACGGTCCTTACGGTTAGCTGTACCAATGCTCTGCCCATAAGCCTATGTCACCCATGCTTCCACAGGGCCATTTTTCATAAATATACAAAAGCATAATACAAAACAATACACAACTTCACAGACCTGATGCAATGTGCAGTACCTTATTTTTCGGAATATAAGTCGCTCTTAAAACCCTTTAATTGTCTCAGAAATCGTCAGTGCACCTTATAATCCCGTGTGCCTTATGTATAAATTCTGGTTGTTCTTACCAACTTTAAACCAATTTTATATGGCACATGTCGCTCAAAGATCTGTCAAAATATTTTAGTACGACTTTGGTAAACTACGAAGCCGTACCACTTGATGGATTGTCGGAGCATTACGGCTACCGTAGTCAGGAGACTCGCGGAATAAAGGACGAAGTATAGTTCTGCTTTGGCATTTATGACATCAGTGAAATGCTACATATATATATTAGAGCCCGACCAATATGGATTTTGCTGTGGCCGATATGAAACCTATATAATGGGAGTTGGAGCTGCCAATAGCCGATATATTATCACCGATATATTTAGTGATGTAAAAATTCACTGTAAATGTTGAATTGTTTAAAAAACTTAGGTTTGGCTCTGGTGGATTTTAGATTGGGTTTATTTAGGCAACATTTATTGTTATTCTGCCTCTTTACATCATATTTACAGACAGTAGGTTGGCTTAATGGCATTTTTGCATCACATTCTAGACACTAGTGATGGTATTCCAGTTCTTTTTAGAGAACCGGCTCTTTTGGCTCGGCTCACTAAAAGCTGTTGGTTCTTTTGGCTCCCAAGCGGCTCTTCAGATTGTTTTGTTGCAAGCAGGTCTAAAGCACGTCTAAAGCAGGACTGAATCAGGACTGAACCAGGTCTAAACCAGGACTGAAAAAGGACTAAACCAGGACTAAAACAGATCTAGACCATGTGTAAAACAGGACTAAACCAAAACTGAACCAGGACTAAGTGTCGGGACTCGGTCTCTATCTCATGCCCAAGATTAGTCCTGGTTTATTTATTTTATGATAAACTACAGCCAAATATGCTCGTTTTTTTTTGTTTTTTGTTTTTTTTTATCCTATGTACACGCAAATTTCTCAAAGTTTCGTTTTCAGCCGCTGTCAAACTACCACGAGTCCGCACGCGGCGTGAAGAGAAAAAAAGTGAGAGAAAGAGAAAACACGGCTCCTAATAAGGATCAGGCTCCCATCGTTCGCTTCAAAGAGCCGGCTCTGAGAGCTATTTCGTTCGCGACGGACCCATAACTAGTAAAGAAAGTAGCGCTATTAGCCTTTAGCCGTAAATGCGTGCGCGCCACGGTAATTAATTATATGCGCAAATGTCATAAGTCACACGTCTATTCACAGCTCATTTGCATATCAATGCAGGTCCAGTAACAAATATATGGCCAATATATTCACTTTACAATAGGCCAATAGAAAACAGCCTGTTTATGTGCGGGAGCTACAGCAGCTAACCCATAACGAATGACCAAAACTAGCTTCAAAGTCGACATATTTCCAACACTTACCGCTCACACAGGCTCCTCCTCACATCACAAGTCTGCACTAATAAAAGTCCTTTTAATCCAGACTCAAACCGATTGTCCGTAAAAAGAATATAATCTCAGTGTTTGGATCTATGTCTGCGGGGGTAAACAAACACACGTGAGTGACGTGACTCTGGGGGTGTGTTCAGGGACAGTACGGACACACACAGACAAATGACTCCGCAGATAAATACTGATGTGGAGCCACATATTAGGACATTTATCTGTCTGTAAATTGGATTAAATGAACAGAATGTAGAGAGTCTAAGATTTATAACGACGTGTCACATGCCCACGTGAAATATCGGCCCCTATCAGCAAGCATATCTGCTGATAGCTGATATGCCTCCAGGTGCCCATATCAACCGATATATCGGTCAGGCTCTAATGTATGTGTGTATATATATATATATATATATGTGTGTGTATATATATATATATATATGTGTGTATATATATAATATATATATATATATATATATATATATATATATATATATATATATATATATATATATATATATATATGCATATGACCTGCAGAGTTACAATCTCTCCATTGCGATAGAATTCGTGTCCTTTTGTCCGACAGAAGTTGACTGCAGCAGTGCACAAGGAGCTAGCTGTTTTTTTTTCAGTGCTTATAATTTATGCAAATTAAGAATGTTGTTTTAAGTTTAATTTTTGTAAAATGTAAACAAATGCACGCAAAGCTGCATTAAACATGTTATTACTCAAACTATATTTGAGTCCTCCTCATAGGAATTAAAAACTTTATTATCCACCCACATTAAAGGTTGTATAGAGGATTTTCCAAGGAACGAGAAATCCAGCGACTGTTTGTCCTTTTTCAAATGTTGCGCATGCGTGAAACCACCCCCCTCCCCCACAGCTCCCTACGTAGAAACGCCTCCTCCCTCCTCCTCCTTACGCCAGAAACAGGTTTGTTTCTAGAAAACAAGTACTCATCGCTGCACATGACTTGTAAACAACTAACTACAGTGTTGGTTAGGCAAGGTGGAGAAATGAGGAGCGGGGGGAGGGGGTGCGCGGACATTTCGTGCGCGGACAAGAAGTGAGGAGCAGCGGGAAGAGCGGAACGGGGAGCGAGGAGAGAGGAGAGGGGAGCGGTGCGCGGAGATTCCGTGCGGGGAGATTCCGTGCGCGGAGAGGTGATGAGCAGGGAGAAGAGCAAAACGGGGAGCGGGGAGAGGAGCAGTAAGGGGTGCAGAGAGGGGTGCGCGAAGATTCAGTGCGAATGAAGCTACTACTACAACACGCAGCTGCAAGCGGACTCTTTCTTTGCATTGAAAATTACGTTTTCAGACATAGGATATCGCATTCGTGTCTTGAAAAATGTTTGTCTAGCTCTTGGAAATAAAGTAGGTTTTCATAATAAGCAGAAGTTTCCTGTCCAGAAGTAATTTGGCGACCAGTGCGTCAGTCTTTAGACCCTTTGTCTGCTTTGTCGCGCCACTGCTGGAATGAATCTATAAGAATCACTATATGTTTCGCTTAGTGCGCCTTATAATCTGATGTGCCTTATGTATGAAAATAGATGAGACAATTCAACACTATTGATATTGAGCCTTATAATCCGCTGTGCCTTATAGTCTGAAAAATACTGTAGTTTAATTGGAATGCACATTGACTGTGTTGTAATAGTGCTCTGAAGGGCGCATTACTTTGCGTGTGTTATGTGTTAGCAATTAATAACCCAAAAAATTGTAATACCCCCTCTTTAAATAATGACATTAAAATAAATTACTTTTCAACTGTAACTGTTATAATCAGCATAAACAAGAAATTGTAGCCAGTTTATGTTAGCTGATTTTTAAAAACTAATTGGAGGCACAAATACTCCAGGTTTATCTTTAGATTTTCAGTCTAATGTGCTGTATAACATTTTGTCTGACAGAATGGTGATTTTGCAGATGTACCCGTAACAAGAAGAACCATTGGTCGGATCCCAAGCATCCTCATAACGACAGAATCCTTTATTCCCATTGGACGAACCAGCTCACAAACTGCCAAATCCAGGAGCCCCAAGAGCACTGGGTCTGGATAGTGCTTCACTGTGCTCACACGTTTACATGATGAAATATTTGAGTTTAGATTTAGAATTAGAATACTGGTTTTGCAAAAGATGGCTGGTGTTAAATATGTGTTACACCAAATACACCAAATAATCTTTATTTTGATGTTCAAAATAAAAAATCATGTTTATAATGTAGTTTTTCTGTGGGGCAGGTTCCTGAACAGATATTAAGTTAGAAAGACATAGGTGATTGTGTGGTATTGAATAGGGATGCACTGACCCAGCTTCTGATACCGATTCTGATACTTTCACTTTAAGTATCTGCGGATAACCAATATTAACCAATACCAATGCAGAGTCTGAAAAAAGCATTAAAGGCCCACCGTGAAACATTTCTAGTGGAGGGTCCACCACCTGCTTATCTCCATGGAAATGTTATCTAGAATGTGCGACACTATAGATTAAACCTATCTATCACAAGGGAGACAAACAGGTTACAGCCAGAGGCGGTGCTATCATTAGGCAAAAGTAGGCAGCCGCCTAGGGCCCTCAAACCTGGAGGGGCCCCGCAACCAATTGCCCTCAGTGCCACTAATAGCCAAGGCCTCAGAGCAATTTGATTTTCTCTCAGTATGGCATTAAATGAGAATAGTTTTAAAAAGGAAAACACTATCAAAATAGTATCTGATTGTCAAATCTATTTAACTGTCATCTCCCCTTGGTGATCTAGTAAGCTGCCTAATTAATCAGACAAGTTTCAGAAAAATAGAGATGTGTGTGTCTCAAGAAGAATGGGGGGGGGGCAGCATTATAATGAGGGCCCAAAACTCACGTTCGCCTAAGGCCCCCAAACTGCTAACTCCACCACTGGATACAGCACTACGCTACATTACAATTCAGATCAGTGGAGAGTCGCCCCTATCACAGAAGGAATTACTGTATTTTTCACCAATAGAAACACCCATAATCAATAAATAATAGACGGATATGTTTAATGTCATATTATGGAGCATTCCAGGAGACAAATAGGTAGCGGAACCTCCACCAGAAAAGTTGAGCAGTGCACTTTTAAAAGCAAAAATAAAGTAAGACAAAACTGCTCTGAATGTGTGATGTAGCTGTTATTTATTTCTAAAGCAACTACAGAACACCTGTGTACAACAAAAAGTTCAAATCATATGAGACTTTCTGGTCCAATTATGGCCAGTAAATAGTCTTATTACATCAATGTATATGTCCAACCAGGATATTGACTGAACTGATTTGGAAGCCAATATCCGATCCAGCTCTTTTTCCAGTATCTGCGAAAAATCTGATACCGGTATCAGATCAGTGCATCCCTAGTGAACATAAAACGAGAGTGTAACTTTGTACTTTCTGAACCTTCTTCAGTCTCAGTGTTGTTTTGTGATTTTATAATGGACACAATATTTGTTAATGCGACGGTCCAAACAGCTACTCGCTCACCTTTTTCAATTATTGGAAAAAATGTATTGGTCATTTTTTATTGGCTATATAATTCTTCTAACTAAAAAAAATCATATATAACCATATTATGAGCAGCCTGCCTCCTGCTTAAAGCCTGAGGGTGAGAGAAGCACCTTTGTTTTCCCACAGCCTTGTAATGACGTTGTTTATTCTGTGCATTGCTGTATGTGGATTAACTTTTTGTTTGTATTCTTTCCTATTTATCTCCTAAAATACTTTCATGTGTGTTTATGGTGTAATGTGGAATGTGGCATTGAGTTTGTTGTTGTTGAGTGTAAAGGGATCTTGGTTTCGGAAATGGCAGACTTGAGTTTTAAACCTATTTAAATCAATTCTTTGTAGTTTGATGGAATAGGAATGCCTTACTGGTGCTATATTTAACATTTATGTAGCCTATAGACCTCTACACTGAGTGAGAGAGATTAACAAAACCATGCTTGTTATTGTTAACTACAACAACATAGGCTACTCACTGTCCGTTTTCATGTCTGTAATGTGGAAGGGAAGACTGTCTGGGGAAATCGCAGAAATATTATTCCTTTAAATGTTGTTTGTTATATTTATTTTTTACAAATAAACATCATTCAGGTGTTTTGGCTCCTGTGTTCTTAGAAGAAGTTTGAAATAATTTAGAGATTTGTTGCCAGATACCAGGGGACTGGATATTAAACACAGGCTATTTGAAGCAGAGGACCACATGACCAGTGGTGAATACAGTGAATCACTCAGGTGAGCATTTAACAGAATGTAGACATAGAACTACCCTGCCTTTAATGTTTTTCATTGAACTTTGCACTGTGAAGTGGTACTGTCTATTCTTATGGGCCAGCATGGCCAAGGGCCAATAAAAATGAGCCTGTGGGCTGCATTTGGCCGCGGGCCACATGACCTGGAATGGGGTCATATACACTCTATGAATGGATCTTACAGAGATGAGTTGGCTGGGCCTATAAAACATTGGGCCCGGCAAAAGAACATTAGATTCCTCTTGGAGTACTGTCTCTTTAAAAAAGCCCTTCTAATGAAAATCCCCACTAACACCCTCGGGTGCCCTGCTCCACCTACGCTTCAGGCTCGGGCCGAGCCGGGGACTGGAGCTGCATCCCCGGAGCGCGGAGCTGGTGTTTGCCCCCCGGTCAGCGGTCCCGGGTCCGAGGTCAGGTACAGTACATTACACACAGTTTCCCGCCTCGGTCTCTTTCATTAAGCTAGTTAGTGCGTCATGCGTCATTAGCATGTTTCTGAGCGCGAGCAGCGGGACGTGGAGCGCCGGGTTCGGGGTGTGTGTGTATGTATGTCTATGTCAACACGGGGGTTAGGCTGCGGCTCAGGGGTCACTTTTACCCGCTCTCTGCTCATTTTAGACGGCCACTAAGGCTGACACGGCTCCAACAGGTGCCACTGCTCCGGGGGTATCTTTTCAGGGCGCTCGGTCAGTTGTGTGACCGTGAGGAGGAGCTCCTGACGGGGCAGCTGGAGCAGGTGCGGTGTCGTGTCTCCACCTGGGGAATAGGTGATAGTCTTCACTGTCATATGGTACGTATGCCTGTGGAATATAAATTACATTACAAACTGCAGCTTAAACCTATGCGAATCACATCACATTAGGCCTATAAACAAGAACTGAGCCGAGTCAGCAGCTCAGCATTGGGTTTAATCGGTCTCATCTAAGTCTATTTTGGCCTGTCATCATAATTAGGCTCTGATATATGGCCAAGCCAATAACTGTTTGCTTGATTAGCTCACAACACCACAGGGCAGAGCTGACATTTCCAAATGAGTTTTGGCTGTGTGTGTGGCAGTGATATTACTCTGTTGTCATTATAAAATGAATGCACCTTTTATTTGAGACAGGCCGTTATGGCAGAAGAGTGAGCGTCGTCAAATCGAGACTTAGGCCTATTTTAAAGTGAACTCATGTTGTCCAAAGTATATTTAAACGATGATGTTTATACAGAGACAGATTCCATAATGACAATGGCGTCTGTCTCTGTATAAATGGAATGATCAACACTTACTAAAGAAGACTTATTCACATACATTTCACTAAAATTTTCAGACACTTTTTTGCATACTATTACGTAAAAACATAGGCCTTTCTATAATACGCATACATAGAGTGTAGTACGTGCATTAATTGTTGCCATAACAGAAGGTACACCTCATGGAGCCAACCGTGTAACTGTGGCCTGAGTGGGTTAGATTTATTTTAGCGTGTTTGGCTCTGTGTAGAGATAGATCTGTTCACAGTATCTTAGCCGGTTTCTTCTCTGTCCCATAGTTTTCTAAACTTAGAAAGGGCTCTTGTCTGCACAGAAGCTCAACCTAGTCCGGGGGTCTCGGTAGAAACACGGCACAGAAATATCACAATATCCACCAGCATAGGGTAAATAAGTTTCATTATTTATGCTCTGACTCATCAGACCTTATGTGCTCTTTCTGCTCTTTCTAAAGAAGTGGACTAAGTGAGTGTGACTTCACCTATAGCGTTCAGCTCCAGTTAAATGAAGCTCATTAAGGCTAGCAGTTATAGGGGCAAATTTAGAGCCAGGTCCATAATTAAGAATAGGAATGGAAGAAGAGAAGAACAGGAATTGCTTTACAGACAAAATAGCAAAATAAAACCACTAGGATGAACATTTTAAGACCGAAATGATGAGGCTCACTGCAGTCAGAGGAGTGACAATTTTTCAGTACAAAATGAATTGGATCCGGAGTCAGTGGAGCCAGAATCACACCCATGCTCACTTCCTATTTGCTATGTCCATTTATATATATATATACAGTCTATGGAATATACAGGTCAATTTGTGACTAGAATTATGACTACAGTTCTGAAGAGACCAGAAGAAATTAGGCGGAGAGACCTCTAACAGACTAGAGTCTATGTATAAGTCTCCTGACAGTGTTGTGTGGTGGAGTATATATGTGTTTAGACAACTGCTCTGTGAATGTTCCCACTGTTGTTAACACCTGTCAGCGGCTTGTGTGCACAAACTTTACTCAGGCTTTTGTCAGGACAAAATGGACTCTCCTCTAACTCTACAAAGGGGATGATAAAGAAATGAGTTAGAACAGAACCAAGACACACAAATCTGACTCGTGTGAATTTTTTGGATGGGGGCCTGTCACCTTCTTGTTTGTTTGAATGCCATTGCCTTTGGAATGTTCCACAGTATGACATTAAACAGCTCTGCCTTACATTTATTCAATTGCAGGGGGTTTTACTGCTGAAAAATATGTAGAAAAGCAGACCAAGTTACAGTTTCATCTCCATGAAGGTAGAAAGGTTTAATGCCATACTGTGAAACATTCCTGGCAAAGCAATAACATCACGGAGAAAGTGATTTGACGGACACTCCACCAGAAAAGTTACACAGTGCACCTTTAAGCCTTGTTAAAATGTTATTACCTCCTCAAAAACACAACTGGAGTTGTGTTTTGTTTCATTGCCTTTATTTTTTTTTTTATAACTTTGTTTAATTTCATTGCCTTTATTATTATTAGTCTGTTTACGTCTCCAAAGCTCAAAATGCTCTGGTCCACTTTGTGATGTCACGAAGCAGTAGTTTTCAAGTTAACATCTCACTTTTTACCTTTATTTCAGTAGAGATGGACAATTCCAGAGAGGAAATTATCCATATGATTCAGGTGAAGATGTATGGAGTCTAAAAATCTAGTGGAGCACTTGCTGTATTACGACAAAATGGAACAGTTTGAGAGAAGAAGTTTGTGTTTGTGTGTTAAACGTGTGAATGAAACAAAACACAGCTCCGGGTAAGTTTGTGATGTGGAAACAACATCAAAACATAGATCGGAAAATAGCATAATATGGGCCTTTTAAACAATTAGTAACCACTGACTGCGTGAATATCCTGTAATTCCTCGGTACAGTAGCGATCGCTGAACAATCCATCATACTCTGCCCTTTGGCTCAGGAAAACACTTGAGCTGTGACCTTTATTTTATCATCGCAAAGATAATGAGACTTATCCTGATTGGACGGAGGGGGCCCTGACTGCGAGCGGAGCGGGCCCGGGTAGAGGGGTGGGTGCAGCTCTAGAAGAATCCTGCCCGGTCTATATTAGCCCCGGTGAATCACAACGCGCCAGGCATACCAGGTGTCCGCTTTCATGCCATATAAGTCCACCACCCCCTCCCTCCTTACACCCCCTCCCCTCCCACTTCCCCCACAATGCCACACTGCTATCTCCTTCTATTCTTAGCCTGTCACTTCGGCGCTTCCAAGCAGGCAGGTCCCTTACTTTTGCTGATTTTTTGCAATTTTTTTTTTTGCATATTTGCTTACTTCCTTTATTTGATTTGTCTAGCTGCTGCCGGCGGTGTGATCTGAGTTTGAGTGAGTTATCTGTCCGGTCTGTAGAAGAAGAATGAGCTGCTACACAGTTTCGTTGCCAGGACCTGGGCCCTGGGGCTTCAGGCTACAGGGGGGAAAGGACTTCAATATGCCCCTCACTATCTCCAGGGTAAGTCCAGCAAGTCATAAGTGTGTCTGTGCTACCATTCAAAAGTTGTTGGTGTTCAAATAATACATCGATTCGAGAAGATGCTTCGTTTGAATGGATGAATGGTGCAGCTGACCTCATTTTAGCCCAACTGTCTCAGAATTAGGTTGTCAAAACTATAGAAAATCAGATACGAATCAGTAGTAAAACCACTATTCAAACCATTTACTCATTTGAGCAGGTATCAGTACTAAAATGTCACAATCAGAGGACAGAAATGATCCTTTCCTGAATAGCTTTAGAATGATCTAGAGCTGTATCAGGACCTCATAGAGTAGTATATGCCCATGGTCCACTCTGGAACCTACCTTGATCACTGAGGGATTACACAGATATAACACCACATGGGAATAGAAAAGAGTGTACCATGATTTAATGCTGAAAATCTCATTCTATTGTCTAAGTCACTGTGGTATCGGAATCGTTACTGAGTATCAAGTCTATTCCATAGTATCGAATTTGATATTTTAGTACTGTGGCAACACTACTACTTTTTAGGTATCCTTCTAAAAGTGATAGAACATAATTGGAAATGCCTTGGTCAAGGTTTTAAGTAAAAATGTGGATTGAAAAAAAAAATAACCACATGCTGAGATAACACTTTAATACCATGATTTGAAAGATTACAAGATTAGTGAGTTTTTGGCTCTTTGGAAGTGGTTCGTTTTTGCAGCCTGTTATTTCAAAAACCAAACTCTTGATTCTTATTTTTCATATTTCCCTATCAACAATTTGATATATATTTCCTCATCTCTATTATACTGTATTAAAGATGCAGTGTCATTTTATTGGACATAGCAATTACATTGGATTAGACCAGATGTATTGGTTTAAGAGTTTATAGCACAAGTGATCATTTTCAACACCTGTCTAAAAGGGGGCTTTCAAATGGGTTCAGAGTCCAGAAAAGAATGTTATAAACAGTTCAATCACAGTATACAAGTTCAATGGTAGTGCGATACAAGATGTTACATAATGTATTGGATTGGCTGCTAACATGTGAAATGGTTATCTACCTTTGAAACTTTAGTCAACATTTGATTTGAGTTACACAAAGCTTCTGCTGCTCGTTCTTCTCCCCACAGTGTATAGTGGGATTCTGTGTTTGTTATAGGACTGACACATGTACAGTATGGGATGGGCCCCTGTGTGTGGGTGTGGATGGCTGGCAGCAGGGGCAGCAGCCAGAGCCCTAAAAGAGGAGCAGGCTGCCTGGTGTATGTTTCACTGTCCTCTCTGTGAATAGACAGAGACTCAGTGGCCGCTCAGCTCTCTGTCCAAACTCAACAGAACCACAATTCAACCGCTGTGGCTGTTTGTGTTTGTGATCACTGTCATGTGCCAGAGGAGTAACAGCCCTGACAAACTTCACCTGTGTTTGTTTAGAACTGTTGACTTGAGTTTTACACATGTTTTATAACTGTGGAATATATCTTTCCGAAATCAAACATTTGTTGCATCCAGTTAAGAGAAAAGCACAGACATCTTCCCTCTCCACAAATGCACAAAGCGATTCATCTGCATCTTTTTCAAAAATGGTGTCGCCATGTTTGTTTTGGTTTCTTTGGTTGCTTCACCTTTGGCTCTGCTCCGAAACACAATGCTACTCTGTGATTGGTCTGTACCACCAGTGGCGCGTGTCAGGTGGATTCTTGTGAATTTATGATCATCATGTTAGCCAGGTTAACATGATTTACAGCGTCTTGGTCCTACAGTATGCTCAGATATCTGTTAAGACAGTGGAAGTTCTATGGTATTTTTCTGATAATGAACTTAATAACTTTGTATAAATACCTGGTTACAATCTTTCTGACAAGCATTGAAATGTACTTTTTTATCAGTAGAATGAATGTTTTATCAGCAGAATTCTATTCAAAGTTTACAGCACTGTAAGATGTGCTAATATCTGAGGGAAGACGTATGACATATGAACTCTTAAACAAGTATTGACTGGGTTGGCTACTATCTTGGCCAGGTCTCTCTTGAAAAAGGGATTCATAATGAGATTAGTGGAGTTTGTGGAAGGAATTAAATAATGCAGCCTCTGTGAATGACTATTTAAATTGTGCTTTCGATTTGCTTTTGCTATATCCTGCAGCCCAACTTAAGGCTCAGGCTAGAGGGATGAGTGGATAGTACTAAATGCTCACTCAATTGCTTTCAGAAAATGTATGTGGATTGTAGCTAGTTAGAATATAGAAGATGTGGCTTTGTTAATTGTTGAGTAGATTTTTAAATTTGTGAAGTTAGGACTAAATCTCATATTCAGATATATCCATAGACTATATATAAATGGACATAGCTGAACTGCTAGGTGCTGCGTTCCAAACAGGAAGCGAACACGGGCACGCTTCTGGCTCCATTAACTTTGACTCCAGTACACTTTATATTGAGAAACCCTGGCCCATCTCTCTGTAACTGTTCCAGTGAGCCTTGTCATTTTGGTCTTAAAATGTTCGTATTAACCCGCTCTACATGATCCTGGTATTTTTATTTTGCCATTTTGTCTGTAAATCAATTCCTATTCCTAATATGGAACTGGCTCCAAATTTGCCCCTATAACTGTTAGCCTCATGAGCTTTGTTTGATTGGAGCTGAACACTATGGGTGATGTCACACTCACTTCACAGTCCACTTCTTTATACTGTCTATGGATATATCTCACCATGCCAGTTGAACAGTGTTATCCCTCTGAAAATAGCCCAGAAAGTAAAGGTTCCTCTGACGTGTGCTGGAAACATTTGCGAGCTGATATAGAGACACTGTTTGCTGACATTAAATCTGGACAAAGCGCTACCATTGATTTCCATCTGCAGTTATCAATACCTCTGTTTAGTCTTGTCTGGTATGGACTTTGCTTTTGTCTCATTTTAAAGGCCACTGTCTGTCATTGTAACGCCTCATTCCAAATACAGCTATTAGACTTTCCCATCTATTTGAAGAATTAGCAGTGTCCAATATAGTTAAGTCTGCAAAGCCATTGGAAGCATTTGCCGCTCATTGTTTGTATTGGTCACATAGCTGATAAGAGCATTTGAAGTCTACAGTGAGACAGACTGATGCAGCTGGAACACATAAGGTCCTGTCAATCATGGATGGTGCTTTCCCTGCTCTACATCCTCATACAATCCTGTACAGCTGATGGTACAATGGATAATTCTGTGTCACTGTTTGACACTTTTACTCTTCATATTTGAGCCCAAATTCGTTTCTCTTATGTCATAATATATGTTGTTTTAAGGGAACCCAAATCGAGCGTGCATATATGTCCCCATAGTTCAACACAGAGGAAGGAAAATGCAGCAACAAGTCTTATTTCTGAAGTCAAAACTCAATTTAAAGCACAGCTTTTTGACTAGGGAGTCTATGTGAGGTTTAATGGTGTAACAACCAACAGAACATTCAGCTTGCTCTTACTTCAGAACAGCCTCAACTTAGTTTTGTTTGCATTAAGAGAACGTTTCAGGTAAGAAAAGTTGTATCAAACAACAGTTAAAGCATTTTATATATTGTCACTGGCTTCAGTGATTGAAGATGTAAGAACAGCTGATCATCGTGTACGTAATGACAAAAAATGGGCCTAGTGTAGACCCTTGGGGCACACTTTTGAGTAAATTACATAAATCACAATCTTTCTTCAATTGCAATGCTTTTCAGATTAAGAATCTCCCTGTAAAACTTTTGATAACACAAACAACAATAAACCAAGATTATTTAGCTGGCACTATATGTTGCTAAGGTTTAGCTCCTATAGGTGGAGAACATGCATATGTTGAGGAGACACAGCAGTCCAGAGTCCTCTGTGATGGCAGTGCAGAGTTTGTTGGACAGTGTGAGACCTCTTAGTGCTCTCTGCTCAGGGTCTGTGTGGCATACCTGTGACTCTGTGAGCTGGAGCAGGAACACTGGTGCTGACTGTCTATCAGGCTTTTTACAGGCTCCCATAAAACACTGAGATGTCTACACCTGAATGAATCTCCAAATATGTACTTCTACAATGATCGCATTCTTGCCTGGCTAGCCAGGCCCTTTTTCTGTTTGAATCCAGAAGAGTCTGGAATTGGACCAGAGTCTGAAAAACCACTGTTTTGTGTGTCTGTCTCTCTCAAATGCGGAAGACATCTCTTGAAAAGTCTCCTGTCTTTTTGAACAAAATACAGTATATAACTTTTTTTTTTTAACCTGAGATAAATAGAAATTTGGTGCTTCTGTCAGGAAACCTGAGATCACTCCTCCTCCTCTGTGTAACTGTGAATACTCATATGACTGATGATGTATTCTTTGGATGTGTATATTAGCGCTCTTTGCAGGGACATTCAGTGCTCACTGGTTTGTCTTTCCTCATGTGAGTTCTAGCAGTTTTGTAACAACAAATCTGTATGGCTGATTTATAAGATGTAAAATCAAATTATGAAGCATTGGAAATGGAATACAATTTGGTTTTGGTGATTTTTTGTGTGATGCTGCTTCTTTTAAACACAGTGCATTTATTTCAAGGACTGACAGATGCAGAGTAAACCAGTCAGAAGCTGTTAAGCTTTGCATGCTGGGTAAATGTTCTGGTCAGAATAATCTGAGGTGGTCAAACCTTTATGGAGCAACACCAGTTGATGTTTTGTCCTCTTATTGAAGACTCATGTGGGTGCTTAGTCTTCTCCTGTCAGGCCCTGTCTGGCCCTGTCAGGCCCCACTGGACTCTCTGTGGGCTCTTCCGGACTGGGGCCCTGCTGATGTACAGTTGGTTTTACAGTTGGCCAAGTGAAAGCTGAGCGCTCTAACACAGAGCTGACTCAGCTCAGGAGCTGCTGAGGCTGCTGGATCTTGTTTCTGATGGGGAATCCATGTCTCCTGTTTACACCCTCATGGATAACTTTAGCTTTTCTCATTTCTAATGTCAATACTTAGCCTAGGACATTTCTATTTCTGGCTGCATCATTGATGACACTTTGTTCCATAGCAATATTACTCAAAAAGTAAAGTTACTATAGTGGCATCATCATGGGAGGTCATTTTAATATAAGCCGTAGTGTAGTGTAGTTGTTTTTACCACCAGTGTTTACATTGCTGCTGATGTTTAATTCTACTGAGGTATAGTCATTATTATTCAAGTCCACATGGGCGACGGTGAGGAGCAGGTGGAGATAGCTGGGCAGCACAGGGACTTATCTTTGGATCTGGAGCTTGAATCAGAGCTATAGCTGAAGGTTATAGAGCCTATTGTGCATGTTTAAGTTTAAGTTGAACATGGGATTTTCTGGGAAAACTCACACAGTATCATGACAGCACTAAAACCAAATCCAGTTATTCAGTGGTATGTGAATGTTATGTGATTACCACTAAAGAAATACTAAAAATAGCTCTTGGTGGTTGCTTCTCTTGTTCGGACCTATAGGAGTCTCTTACATCATGTGTCTGAGAACTCAGCTGATTGACTCGGCTGGAGGACTCTGAATAAACGTGTGCATTTCTCTGGTGAAGTTGTGCTGAGCTGAACAATGTGCGGTCTGTCCGAGCTGTGGAGTGCCCTACTTTACCCTGCTCTGACCCACTTCCACCAAGTCTGATATCCAACACCATAGACCAAACCCTCACTCACCACATGCTCTTTCACATGTGCACACTCCACTCAAGCTCACGTCTGACAAGCACAGCATAAAGCAGTTCCCAAGCAGTATGTGCCTACTAGAGTTATTTATTTATTTAGTTGTTGTAAATCATCAGGCCTAAAGTGATGAGACAAACAGTTGAAATGTGTGGACAGTGCGTTGTAGTGAGAGTCTATATGTGCAGGCAGCAGGACATGTGTCAGATGTGTGTATGTGTGTGCGTGTGTGTGTGTGTGTGTGTGTGTGTGTGAGTCTAAAAACAGCCCTGGTCCTGTCAGCAGAGTGTGCAGCTCCCAGGCAAACTGCAGGCCTCACTGCACAGTAACACTCCACAGTTTAACCAAGCAGAGTATGTGCAGACACGGGCTGCAAGAATGCCACATCTCGTCACATCTCTGAAACTAAGTAGGGGTGGGCTTGGGTAGATGGGATGGAAGACCACAGGGTTTTGGTTAATTATAATCAAATTGAAATTGCAATTTCAATAAACAAAATTAGCAAATTCCCAACGACTAATTATGGTATTTTTTATTTTTTTTTAAATACCATAATTTCCTCCACGTACAACAAAATCTCCTGTCTTATTCTGCATTAAAACAGCTAACCCCGTAGGTTAGATCTGTACAAACATGTTCTGAAATTCTTGTATTAGTTTGTCAGTTTATATTTCAGTCTTTTTGTTAATTTCTCTGAACACTTTTATAACGTGAACTCTGAACAGAATCCTATTATTAAAACATAACTGCAATTACAAACCTTGTCAGAAAAATTACATTTTGAATTTTTAAAATCAAATAGTTCAACCATCACGCTGGGAATACTAGGTGCCATAGTGGAGCAGCTGTATCTCAAGTGCAGACGGTGTGGTGTGTGAGTGTTGGTGGAGGTCAGAGGGGCTGATGGCACAGGTTGGCAGCCTTGCATCCATCATCACTCCAGGGCAGCTGTGGCTACAGTAGGAGCCTACCACCACCCTGAATGGAGCAAATGAGTAATGAGTGATGTCCTTTGGGTTTGTGTTTTGGGTGGATGCATTATTAGGGTTCTGTGACTCAAAATGTTTAGTTCTACCTTTTGTCATCATCATGTGGTATTCTCAGAAGTGGGCGACAGTAGCTCAGTTGGTAGTGTTTATCCACTGACCCACAGGATTGTCGAAATGATTCCAGCTCCCACAGATGAATGCTGTCGTTGTGTCCTTGGGCAAGACACTTAAAACCCCTTACCTCCAGTGTTTTGTGTACACTGCTGTGTGAAAGTGTGTGTTCCTTGATGGTTTTGAGTGCCTTGAAGGTGGAAAAGCATATATAAAAATGTGACCATTTAACATTACTGTCATCATGATGTGATAAGTGCTCCTCTGTATTTTTAAAGCTGCCCTTTTGTCCTTTTATTGTCTGTTGGTGATCATGGTGTTTTGTTTGCCCAGAAATCTTGACTATATGCGCTAAGGCTAAAATGCGAAGTTCCCAAAGCCTGAATAATGCATAGGACCTTTAGACTTGACCTCACACGGCCTGTGTAAACATATATGCATACAGAGATTGTTTTGGGCTTGTGAAAATAACTATGTGCTATTTTGGACAGAGAAAACCATTTGAATATTGCGGATGTGTGATATAGAGTCTGGCTCCATTAGGCAGGCGCTCCCCTGAGTGTATCTCAGTGAACACAACAATGCCCCCGTCAGCTGCCCTGTGAAAAGTGTCACAGAAGTAACAGTGGCACAGCTCAGGTCACACACAGGGCACCCTCATTATCCTGTGGTGCAGCCTCGTGTTGTGTCATTTGGCAAGACACTTACATCCAATGTTTACTTCAGTGAAAGCAAAAGTGTTACGTTGTTTATTCTCTTTTGCAGAAATGTACTGCAGTCTTCTGTCAAATACGATAGTAAGATTGCAGCTTACATGTGTTTATTTCTTCTTACATTGACATTTGAAAGGAACATATGATGTAAAATGGACATTTATTAACTTTTAAGTATGTTATGCTTATCATTAGTTTACTCAAAGTTGTATTTTGACTGATTCATGCATGTTTGAGTTATCCTGTATTGTTCTGCCTTTGACGTTTGCTCAGAAAAAAAATTCAGGCCCTTCCTCAAATCATTCCTCATGTTCAATTTCAAGTAGATAGAACTAAGATGAATTTCTTCAAAAATAAAAAGGTTGGTTTAAAGGTTTATTTTTTCATGCCATACATAAAATACAATATTCTGATGGCTGATTTGTGCAAGGAGAAGTTGACAAAGAGGCAAAGGTGTAAGTAAGTTGTCCCTCAAAGACCTCTCTCTCATCTGAATGGTCACTACCGAAACCCCAGCACGTTCGTCATGAAGTAGTGCTAGTGCAGTCTCTGCAGCTTGTAGGGGTGGCACAGTACATGAAAAAAAATAACAAACCGTTCAGTTCACTTGTCACGGGTCGGGGACGTGTGCATACCACACGGTCTCCACGGTTCCCGTCTTGACCTGTTTCGCTTTGGCGCAGAAGAAGAGGTGTTGAGGGTGTGTGCTGCGCATCACGTGTAGAAATGGCAAGTAGGAGAGAAGAGGGCCGCCTGGAGATGGAGGATGCGCCCGTGTCGTTACCTCACAAAACCACAGCCGCGCGTCAATGCAAAGGCAGCTCCACCGACAGCTGCTTCAAGACGTACACGCGCAGCACTGGCTCTGTGTTTGTCAGTGGGAAAGCTTGACGGGGCGCATTTAGCTGCTTGAATCAGATCTACAGTGAAACTAACAGCAGAACAGGCTTGTATTTACCTTCTGTACAGTCTGACCATGGCAAACGCCAGGATTTCACACCGTAGTGCTGATGGTTAACACACAAATACAACCAAAGATTTATGCTCTCTGTGTATTTGATGGGGATAAGTGCCTAAGCTCGGGTAGAGCATCAAAAAAGAGGATGGATACTATTTTCTGAAATCTAGGCGCGCAGGACGTGGTAAAATTTTTTCACCAAAGCACAACAGCTGCCTATGTCCAATAATAATGTGCTTAAAGTCAAGTCAAATTCAATTTGTGCATGATTACATTACTAACTAATATATATATTTTTTATATTTTTTTAATGCTGTATCCTAAATTGTGGATAATTAAGCTAACATAGCATATGATGAAGTATATTTCTGGAGATTAAAGATTAAAAAGAAAAAATGACAACAAGAATCATACAGAACCGAAAACCGTGATCTTAAACCGCAATACGACCCGAACCATGAATTTTGTGAACCGTGCCACCCCTAGCAGCTTGGTGAGTGAATTCTGGAGGTTCTGCACCTCCAGAATCCAACAACACCACGAATTTCAAATAGATGGTGACAACATCACACAAGACTGTCCCGATTACAAGCAAGTGTTTCGGGTTACAAACACCAGGAGTGTGCGGAGTTTGAAGTGTGAATACCTGTTAGACCAATCACACTGTTTCTTATACCTCCAGACTTTGCCCCTTCTTCCCCCTCCCTCTCCACTTTAGTCCTCCAGGTCCTGTCCAGTTTAGCAGCTCTATTTGAAATCAGGTTTTTGGGAGAGTTTAGGTGTTTAGTCCCATTTTAAGGCGCTGGCAACCCAGGTTCAGCTGTGATTGCAGTACCTACATCCAGGGCTACATACAGTTCCTTTAATAAGCATTCATACCAACTTCAAGTATGAAAAGATTCATACCAACTTCAAGTGAAATATTTATGGATTACATCCCATCCCCTTGTTGTCAAAGCTTGTATTTTGTTTGTGTTTTTTTAGCCATAATATAACCCTCAAAGTCTTACTGTTTGTGAATAGCTGTCTCCCTGTTGGATCAATGGAGCCCGCTTGTAGCCGTCTATCATTGCCTCTTCCAGTTTTGCTCTATGACATAAGTCCCTGTTATGGCTCTGGGTGGAGTCCAAACCCCTCAGCTTACCACCAGAGCACCCCCTGTTATCATGTAGGCCCCCTCTTTATCCCTCCAGGTGCAAAGGTCAAAGGTCGTGGACTGAAATAGCCAGAGGAGATGAGAGCGACGTGCGGGTGTGCGGACATGAGTCAGCGAGGGTTAGATCTGTGGACAGCTGCTCGGGGGTTACACGAGTGCTGTGGAGCTAGTGTCCCCATTGGTCTGTTTATATTCAATAATATAATGCCTAGTAGTGCTGTCACAATACTAAAATGTCAAATTCAATTTTGATAATAAAAATAAAAAATAATAAAAAATAGAATGTGATTTTCAACATTAATCTTTCTACGTTCTTTTCTATTCCCATGGGGCCTCTGTGTAATTCCTCAGTGGTCCAGGTAGGTTTGATAGGAGTCCATGGGTGTATACAAGTCTATGTGCTCTTATACTTGTTCTGATACAGCTCAAGATCATTCTAAAACTATTCAGGGAAGATTCACTTCTGTCCTGTGAATGTTTTTAGTATCAATATTTGTTTAAATTAGTACCTATTTTTGATACTAGTTTTATTATCAATTAGAATTAGTTACAGAATATTGTTGCTTAAATACTTTGAAATACATTTTGCATTTTGTCTTGAAATACATTTTATTGTGACCAAGATCCCCCTCTCCACAAATCTTCAATTTGATTTAATTTTAACAAAATTGACTCTTGTATCTTTGTTCTAATGTTGTTACCTCCTCTAAAACACACCTGGAATTGTGCTTTGTTTCATTCACACATGTTTGCGTAATCCTTTATTAGTCTGTCTACATCTCCAAATCTCAAAATGCTCTGTTCCACCCTGTGATGTCATGAAGTGGTAGTTTTTAAGTTAACAGCTTCTTTTTACCATTAGTCCAGTAGAGAATGACAATTCCAGGGCTGAAATCATTCATCTGGTGAAGGCGCATGGAGTTTAAAAACACAGTGGAGTACTTTCTGTATTACCACATGACATCACAATCTCTCTGTTTGAGAGAAGAACTCGACCTAAATATGCAGAGTTTGTGTGTTGTGTGTGAATGAAACAAAGCACAACTCTAGGTCTGTTTGTGACGAGGATAAAACATCATAACATAGATCAGAAAATAGTGTCATATGGGCCCTTTAAGATGCTTCGTTGCACACTTTCCTTCAGGCATTACCATCTATAATGTGTATGCCTCCCCTTTAATTACTAGTGATGTCAACCTGCCAATACTTTGCTGTCCCTCCATAAAATGGACCCTATTCTCAGGTAGCTTTTTAGGTTAAAAGGCTCTTTAATCACCGCCGTATTGACTGTCCCCATCTGATTGATTATTTCATGGAAAACTTTAAACACTCATGTGTTCAGCTTTTATCCAAAAAGACATTGACTTATGGTAATTCCCTTTGTGCACTGACCTGTGATTTTAAAGCCCGCCATGTAAGGTAACTGGAACTGGGAAGGATTAGCCTCAATTTATGCTACGCTTTTAGAATTTTAAACAGTAATTAAACATGCTATATTATACAAAATGAACTCTTGTGAGCTTTAAAGCCATATTTTAATGTTGTTACCTCCTCAAAAACATACCTGGAGGTCTGTTTTGTTTCATTCACATGTGTTAATAATACTTTATCAATAGTCTGTCTACATCTCTAAAGCTCAAATAGCTCTGGTCCACCTTGTGATGTCATGTAACAGCTGCTTTTTACCTTTAGTTCAAGAAATTAGCAATTCCAGGGCTGAAATCATCCAAATGATTCTAGTGAAGGTGTATGGGGTTTAAAAACACAGTCGAGCACTTACTGTATTACCACATGACATCACAAGGTGGTTTCTGTTGTGTTTTTGTAGTGTGTTTCTGTGAGTGTTTTCTGTTTGAGAAAAGAACTAAAGAACCTAAATATGCAGGGTTTGTGTGTTAAACATGTGCAAATGAAACAAAACACAACTCCAGGTCTGTTTGTGATGAGGAAACAACATTAGAACATAGAGTAATATGAGCCCTTTAATAGAAAATAAGTTGAATATAAGTGTGTTTTGTGTCTCCTCACAGATCACCCCAGGGAGCAAAGCAGCCATGGGAAACCTCATTCAGGGGGACGTAATTGTGGCCATAGATGGAGTGAGCACTGATGGCATGACTCACCTGGAGGCTCAGAACAAGATCAAGATGGCCAACTACAACCTGGCGCTCACCATGTCCAAGTGAGTGCCTGTTTTATGAAGTATGATATAATGCTACACAAAATTAAGATAAAGGATCATTTTTAAACCACATTATATATTTAAAATGGTAATAAACTTCTAAATCAGTAGCAATAAAAAAGAAGTATAGTATAGTAGTAGCTTATTTTCACATACTACAGTAATGGTGCAAATAACAGTGCAAATACCGGCTTGTCAAAGCCTGATCCCATGAGATCTCAGAAGCTAAGCAGGGCTGGGCCTGGTTAGTACTTGGATGGGAGACCACTGGGAATTCCAGGTGCCACAGTGGGGCGCCAGTTGCAAAAACTGTCATTGTGTCCTTAGGCAAGACACTTCACCCACATTGCCTAGTATGAAAGTTGTGTGTGAGAGCTGGTGGTGGTTGGAGGGGTGGATGGTGCAGATTGGCAGCCTTGCTTCTGTCAGTCTGCCCCAGGGCAGCTGTGGCTACAGTAGTAGCTTACCACCAGAGTGTTGAGTGAAAGAATAATGAACTTTGAGTGTCTTGAAAGGCGCTATATAAATGCATTGATTAATTAATTAATTAAAAATGAAAAGGTACTCAAACTCATATAGTAACTCACTTCATCCATTGATCCAGAGATTGGTTTAATTAAGCTTATCCCATAGACTGTATATATAAATGGACATGGCTGACCCGCTAGCCGCCACGTTCCAAATAGGAAGTTAGCATGGGCGCACTTCTTGCTCCATTGACTCTGGCTCCAATTCACTTTGTATTGAAAAAATCATTTTGGTCTTGAAATTATACATTACCTTCAACAGCCTCTTTCCTGACTGGCTCTTTGGTTGCTATGATACTCACCCCCTTAACTTCTCAATGAGCCTCATTTGACTGCAGTGGTGTTAATAATATAATAATAATAATACTTGGCTTCAAAAAAGCAGTTGTTTTTAGCGCTTAACCTCAGATGTAAACATGTAGTGACAGGACGGCGGGCAGTGTTTTTCTGACATTGCGGTTTCTCGCTTTGAGCTCTGTGCTGTGTCTTACTCTCTCTCGTGTCCTCCTCCTTCTCCCCCTCCTCATCCTCTCTGTCCCAGTCTCCTCCTGCTTCTCTGGGCCTGTGTGAGAGCCGACAGCTGCCTCTCAGTCTGTGTGGGGTGAGGAGGTGGTGGCTGATGGGCTTGTGAGCACAAAGGGCCAGAGTAATACAGATGCCACAAAGAGTCAGAGTATTAATAGAACCAGCCAGTTATATTTTCCCAAAATGAACTTCAGAGCTGTGTGAACACCATAAACAATGACATTTTACAGTTACATTTCATTTAAAGGTCCTATATTACACAAAATTGACTCTTGTGATCTTAAAGCCATGTTATGATGTTGGTACCTCCTCAAAAATATGCATGAAGTTGGGTTTTGTTTCATTCACACATGTTTGACCCTTTATTATTAGTCTGTCTACATCTCCAAATCTCCAAATCCTCTGTTCCTTCTTGTGATATCATGAAGTAGTAGTTTTTAAGTTAACAGCTCCTTTTACCTTTGGTTCAGTAGAGAATGGCAATTCCAGGGCAAAAATCATCCAAATGATTCTGGTGGAAGCGTGTGGAATTTAAAAACACAGTGGAGCACTTCCTGTACTTCTGAAGATATTCCTCACTTATGCATTAAGGATTTGATACTTATTCCAAATATTGAGTTTGATTCCAATACGGCAATGATAATAAAAAGCACAGTAGACTGGAATATTCAGCATTATATCTTTTATATATCTGTGTAAATCCTCAGTCGTGCAGTTAGGTTCTGGTCTATGGGCATATACTAGTCTTTGTTATACTAGTTTTAGTTTCGATATATATCTGACTTTCGATACAGTCCTAATTTCCATTGTATCTTCAATGAGGCTGTAAAATACTCTGAGCTGTTTTCAGTTCTTATCTGTGTTCTGTCTTTGCTCTCAGGCTCCTCTGTTGTTGTCTATAATGAAGATGATTGGGATCACTGCTTATTTCTGAACCTGAACCACTGCTTATTTCTGAACCTTTACAACAGAGACTCTTTTTTTTGTGGTCTTAGTAGAACAGGAGACGTGACTATTGACTCACGTCTGATTGGTGTCCTTGAATGATCACAGCACAATTTTCTCTTTATTCTGACCTAGACACTCAAAACTTTTTAATATTTGTATTTATTACCACATGCATTTCTGATGGTTATTTAAAACATTCGAACCTGTAAAGTGATCACAAACAGACAAGCATTTTCTGCATAATAAATCATTTGTTATAACTTTTTTTTTATTCTGCTCTTGAGTGCTAATTTTTTTCATTTTGTGTATTTATTTATGATTTGCTGTAGATATGCAAGCTCATCCTAAGGGGGTTTTAAGTAGGTAGCAGTTTTCGAGTTCTGATAATGTTTTCGATACTATGGCTTTAAATATCTGCCAATACCAGTGCAATTAATTTCCTTAATAACACAAAACTGATCCAAATATGTTATGGAGCTGTTATCTGTTATCCCTCAAGTAACTGCACACCAACTCTGCATAAAAAAATCTAAACATTATGAGACTTTCTGGTGCCAAAATCTTATTACATCAGTTTATATTTCCACCCAAGATGTCGACTGAACTGATATTCGGAAGCCGATATCCAATCCATCAGATTTTTTGGTTCATTTCTAGTTTTAAGATGATGGTCTATGTATAAGAAGTATTCTGTATAGTCTTGTTTGTACAGAGATCCCAGTTACCCCATCTGACAGCTAAGATAGAGAAAGTAGAAGATTGGATAGCAGCCATAGACTGTATATAGAACTGGACTGAGGGAGCGTGACATCACCCACAGTTCAGCATCTGCCAAATGAAGCCAATCGAGGCCAGCAGTTATACCGGCTAATCTGCAGCCATGGACCATACTTGGAAATCGCTTAGCAATGAGGCACAATAGCTGTCAATCAAACCTGTTGCAAACACTAACAGGAGTGACCTTTGGAAAAAAAAGCACCTGATTGGCCTGGATTGATGAGTGTCAGAGCAGCAGTTACAGAGAGAGGAGCCATCATTTATCAATTAGTACTTTGCTAGTGTGACCAGATTTTCAAAATTCAAAACTGGATCACCAATCATCCTGGGTTGGGGTGATTGGTATAAATAAAATTGTGGAAAGACTGTGTAACATTGTCCATTCTCAGCTCACTTGTGGGTCAGTTCTGGGTGACTTCTTTTGGTGCATTTTTTGCCTTATGGTAATTGTCAAGCTTTGTTTTCTGTATTTTAGTTAAACAAATGACAATTTATGCCTCTCCTCACTGTTTGGCGGGTATCAGGTTGGTCCAAAATCGGGACACCTGGGACATTTCTTGTATAAAACTGGGACAAATCAATGTTTTTTGGATAAATCTGCTGGGACAGGGCACACAGGGCTCAACACTGGGACTGACACGGGTAAAGAGAGACGCCTGGTCACCCTATACTTTGCAGTTACATCACATTGGGGTGTTCTACATGTATCACTAATGATGGAATGTTTAGAAGTTTCCATGGTGACACTGCACACACTGAAAACACTGTCAAAAAAGTTTGAAAACACAAGAAACAATACAAAATGGATTTAAATATTTTCAGGAGCCTATGATCAATATGAGCATTCGTGGTCCTGTTTAGTAATAGATGAGAGTGACTAACTGAAACACTGTTGGCTTGTGACTGTAATGTTATGTGTGAGAGACTTGTTTAATAACACAAATCAGCTCACCTGTTGTAGCTCCAATCAAGTCAGCACTTTCTGTTCAGATAGTGTTAACATAAAGCTCGGATTAAAGTCTAACTTAAGCCACAGAGCTTCAGACAGAGGAGTGCTTTCAGTTAGCTTCACACCCCCAGGGAATGTTGATGACATCAGCTGCAAAGTATCAATTGAAGTTCATTAGAAGGCTCAGATGGAAACACTTTGTTCTAGGTGTGGAAGAAAAAATCAGTTCAGTGATATATATACTTCATTGGACAATTCTCAAATCAATTTAAAATGTATCCAAATACATTTTTATATATTTTTTTTATATTTTTCACAAAAAATCATTATTTACATTCACTGTTCTGATGATTTAAACATTTGTATATATTATATTTCAAACAATTGTCTTCTCATGAAGGTGTGGTTGACTGCATTAACAGAAGGCAAGGCAAGGCAAGATTATTTGTATAGCACAATTCGTACACAAATTCGTAATTCAAAGTGCTTTACAGAATAAGGAATACATTCAAATCACAATAAAAACAAATCAAAACATAAATAATCATCACAAAATTAAAGATTAAAATTAAAAAAGAGAGAGAGAGAGAGACATACATAAATTAGAGAGAAGAGTGCGGAATGAAATCCTTTTAGTCATATGCACAGTGAAACAGAACCGTTTTGAGCCTGGATTTAAACAGCGTCAAAAAAGAGGCCTGTCTCACATGTTCAGGAAGACTGTTCCAGGTTTTAGCTGAGTGAACCTGAAACGCTGACTCCCCGTGTTTAGTCCTGAGTCTGGGCACCAGCAGGAGGCCGGTCCCTGAGGTCCTCAGAGTGTGAGATGGTTCATATGGCACTAACATGTCAGAGATGTACTTTGGTGCTCAGTCATGGAGAGACTTGTACACAAGCAGAGCTGCTTTAAAGTCTATTCTCTGAGCCACAGGAAGCCAGTGCAGAGACCTGAGCACAGGACTTATGTTCTGGATGTAACAGAAGTAATTATTGATAAATTGCAATACATCGTCCTTTGTTTTATCGCATCGGGATATATCAGGATATATAGAATCATGGCATGCATATCATGATATGTATTGTGTCATCAGACTCAAGGCAATGCACACCCCTACTTTGTTTCCCATACTGACTTTCTTAGGTAATTCCATCTGTATAGCAACTGATCCAAAATTGTTTTTTGTTTCTCTCCCTCTCTCTCTCTCCAGGTCCAAGCGTCCTGTTCAGTTGGCTGCACCGAGGATGGACTCTATTTCCCTGATTCCTCACCAACAGGTATCTCCCTTCAACCCAATACATTCACATACAAAAATACTTTAATAAGAAATTTATAATAATAATAACTGCAAGCCTCGATTAGCTTCATTTGACTGGAACTGAACACCGTGGATGACCTCACACTTCCTTAGTCCACTTCTTTATACAGCATGACTACAACATTGTAATCTACCCATAGTGGGACAACTAAAAGTTTATCTTATGTACATATCAAAATGTCAAAAAAGAATAAACAATTTCAAGACAATTTCATTTTCACATACATATTTCAAAGCCTTTATTTGGTTAAAAATGTATTGTGTAATGTATTTAATCTAAATCTCTAGACAACTTTTAAAATAATCATAAAATATAAAGTTGCTGCTCTAAGCTATTATATTATCCTGATCTTTTTCGCTGCCCTGTCTCCAGGTTTGTATTTATTTAATTATTACTTACTGTATTCACCATTGCCAGTGGAGTTTTATTACCTCCTGGCAAAAGCAACCCAGTTTATATTTGATAGTCCCCTAATAGACACATCCTGCTCGGAGTCCAGCAGGGCAGCTCAGGGCAGATTTATGTGGACTGGGGTAACGTTATAAGGCTATTTGTATCCCAAGGCTTATCCAAAGTGTGACAACTTCTCTGATCTTTTTACAAACTGGATTAACACCATCAACATTCGTCATTTGTGGTTTTTACAGTGAAAAACTACAAAATAACGGGTGACTATATTAAACAGGAGTATTTGTTGAGACCCGGGATTATAAAGGGAAAGTACCTAAAGCCTTGTCTGAAGTGGGTGATACTTGATAAAGGATCTCATTTCAAGTTAGCGAGCAAGAGGGGCACTGATGTCTGCTTTCAGGAATTGACACCGCACAATGTAAAAACCACACACTGCTAAATGTGTAACCAAGCTGTAATGTTCAAAAACCAAACTATATTTCATCCATGCATATTTGAGAAATTAAACAAACGCAGATACTGTTACCTTACGAAACTTTTCTTGTGGAGGTTTTATACGTTGTTGTTTCTGTGGACATATTATTGCTTTCTATTGCTCAAAAATACAATAATTCCTTCTGTGAATAAGGTCGACTCTCCGCAGATCTAAATTGTAATGTTTTATAGCTTTAACCGGCTTGTCTCCCTCGTAAGAGATAGTTTTCATTTATACTGTGGAATATTCCAGATCATGCATTAACATTTCCATGGAGACAAGCAGGTGGCAGACCATCCACTAGAAATGTTGACCAGTGCAGATTCTAGTAGCTAGTCTGCCAGTTGGCCATTGCAACATTTTGTGTTTGTCACTGTCGTATACCAACGAAGATTTAAAGTCCAAAGCCACAGACACACAACGCTGTCATTAGGGCAGTCCAGCGTGATGTCACATAGTACCTGAAACTGCAGATGGCCATTGGATTCAAGGCTAAAATGACTAAGAACAGTAGATAATACAAGTAAAACCCCATTTTGTTGGGTTTCAGATGACATCACATATTGTATAGACCAAAATAATGAAATACAGGTGGGGGCAGGATAAATTAATATTGTTAAAATGCAAAATGATGTTGGGTTTAGTCAGTGAGTTAGTCAAGAGACAGTTTTTCCTCTTGATTACATTGTACTTTGTGATGAAATCCTAATGGTAAATTCACAAATGTTGAACCTGATATTTTCAATTACTGACTAAACCCAAGACGTTTTAGCTGCCCCCCATCTGTATTAATTAATTTTGGCCTATAGAATGTTGTCATCTGAAACCCAGCAATACGCACATGTAGAGTTTAGTTCCGCTTTAAGTCTTGAATAGGGGTTATAACACATGACCTGTCCTCCCTGAAGCCTGAGTCTCCGCAGCTGAATGGGCGTGGCTCCGGCCCCACAGACGCCGAGTCCCCCGGCAAAAGGAGCCCGTCCCTGAAGAGACAGTATAACACCCCCATCGGCCTCTACTCTGAATCCACGCTCAGGGAGATGGCTGCTAGACAGGCTGGGTATGTGCTGTGTAATGTGTACTGGAGCAGAGGAGGCAACCAGAACATTCAAAGTCCAGCCCAAAAGTTGTAAAAAAGCACACAAGGAGATGACTTTTTCCTGGGTTGACATATTCTTTTCCACAGAAGGGAGCTTTGGAGACTACGTTACCCAGCATGCCTCTGGGGTAGCCTCGGTTTACACTCTGATTAGGTTACTGTGTCATTGAGGAAGCCCCGCACCTGTTAGCTCTTTTGGATAGCGCTAAAGGTTAAAGGTGAAAGAATATTATAACACACACGGATAACACTTGAGAAACCAAGAATCAAATAAAAAAAGTGCCAAGTATTAGCACAAAATACCACAGGAGTTCTTAAGGTGGTATAGCTGTAATTTATTTGTCTAGTTTTTTTTTAAATACAGTTATTGTCAAATATTTATAAATGCAGATGGCTATAGAGTCTGCCATAATTTCTACAGAATTGCTATAATAATATAAGAATTTAATAAATGCTTATGACAGGATTTTACAATTGTCAAATTTGTGAAAAATATTTTGAAAATTACAGGAAGTAGAGAGTTATTTTAGAGAATTCCATATTGAAGACATCACATTGGGAGAACTCTATCCAAAATCAATCAATCAATCAAGCTTTATTTTTCAGACTCCAATGGGATAGAACAGGGGTGTCAAACTCAAATTTACAGAGGGCCAAAATTAAAAACTGGGACTAAGTCGTGGGCCAAACTAAATATTCATTGAAAAATTTCAACAATATCTGCATGTTTTCTCTTCTTTCAAGATATGTAATGTTAAACCTTTTGTTATTAAAATAAATGTTTAATAATAGTTTTACTTAAACACTGAATCCAGAACAAGCAGAATATAAAATAATAATGACATTTTAAATAAATAATGTCTATATCTGTATATATCTAAAAATATATGTCCATAGTCTATCTGTAGCCAGTGGGGCAGCTCTTATACATATTTGATATGATCTCACAGGCCAAATATAATTATATCGCGGGCCAAATTTGGCCCCCAGGCCTGAGTTTGTCTGATAAAGAACATTTAAAAAACAGACAAAAGACAAACAAAACACTAATAATGGTTTATAGTTCATATAAGGAGTTCCTCCTGTTACTCCAGAGTGTGGAAGTAAACCTGACACTGCTCTGCTAATGCATTATTAAAGCATTTATAATTTCATTCTGTGAGTCTTGCAGGCGCTTCATAAATTTGTATACAATGTTTTTGATTTCATTGAATGTAGGGACATTATTCTGCACAAACAGCAAACTGGTTCATCGAGGGACTTTCATCAGGATACGAAGTGCATTGTTATAGGCAACCTGCAACTTCTAAAATTGAATTTTGCTGTAAGTGCACCTCAAATGGGCAGTATAGACTGGTGTATAGAGCTATTTTCACATTGCTTGTACACATATGAAATTTCCATGCCAACATACTTGCTTCTGCGTACAGTTTGCAGTACTGCCTCTGAATGTCATCATCATCCCTGATCCCTGAGTTTAAGGCTTAATTTACACAACAAAATACTTTAAACAAAATAAAGGTGTTTTCTTATATTTTTATTATCATCATTTCTGTCTCATTAGTTGAGTTTTGGCCCAGTGTAGGACATGGTTTCTAGATAAAATTCCCTAGTGTGGTGTCTTGATTTCAAACCAAGAAGTAAAATTTGAAACCTAAAAAAATGCCAGTCTGCGAATAAAAAAAATTAAAAAAGTGAAATGTGTAGTCCAGCCTGTCATAAGCACATTAAACTACATTGGTAATTTTTTTCTCTCGACAAATTTTAAAACCACTTTTTTTCTAATGGCAAAAGAGTGTCCCCATTTACACCCAGTGGTCACTTTGACAATCTGTAGAGGAAATTATTGGAAAACATTTGTTTTTGTCTGTGAGCTGTAACCTTTGACCTTTCCTCTTTTCCAGCATTGTCCTATAATAACCTATTTCTTCGTCATTATCACCCTGACCTCAAACTAACTGACACATATTTCTTTGTCGATTCTCTCTCTCCTGGTGCTGTTTCTTGGAAGATGTTCGCCCCTCCTCCTCCTCCTCAGAAGTCAGTATCAGGCTGGATGTGATCGTGGGATTAGACTGAGCATGTGTGATTTGGAGTTTGGTGATCGGTTTGGCATGGTTTTGATTTAAAGGTGCATTGCGCAACTTTTCTGTTGGAGGGTCTGCTACCTGCTTGTATCCAGAGATGTTACTGCTTTAATTAGAATGTTCCATGGTATGACATTAAACATATCCATCTAGTGTTTATTCATTACAGGTGTTTCTATCATTCCTTCTGTGAATAGGAGAGAGATCTGAATTGTAGCGTAATGTAGCGTAGTGCTGTAACCTGCTTGTCTCTCTCATGATAGTTTTAAGGTTTAAGCTGGACTGTGGAACATTCTAGACAAAGCAGTAGCATTTCCATGGAGACATCAGATTGTGGCCCCTCCACTAAAAATGTTACACAGTGCACCTTTAAAGTTGTGTTTGATCTTTTCATGTGGTGTACTTATATTAAAGGACATATTGTGCAAAATCTACTTTTTAGAGCTTTTAACCATGTTATAGTTGTTTCCTTCTCATTTACCCTGTCAAAATTATATTTGGAGTGATTCGTGCATGTTTGAGTCATCTTTATTCTTCTGTATTCCAATTTATCCCAGTTTTCACCACTACACGCCCACTGCTCTGTATTTACTTTATTCTCCAGTTGTATTTTCTTAATCGGTGATATATGTAGGTTTTGGCATGGTTTAGCAAAGTGACTCTTTATTGTGATGATGTTTACAGCGACATCAGCTCCCACTAGACTCTGTAAATTTTCAACCCAGAAATCAACACTTTTGTTTCTTTTATTAAGTTGTTTTAGGTCACGGTTTGCAATTTAAAATGTCCAAATTATAACATAATGTATCATATGATCGCTTTGACCAATCAGAGCGAGAGGAGCTAGAGCAGAGGAGAACAGAGCCGAAGCTAATGATTATAAAGCATTTTTAAGACAACTGAAGGATTTTGAGCTTAGAAAAAGTTTGTGGTATGAAAATAGGTAAAAATCACCACAAAATCCAACATTTTTGAAAGTTGTAGATGCCCTGTCAGCCGAACACGAGCAGTTAGTGATTACATTGTGTTCTGTGAGAAAAATCCTTTCTTGACCCAGGGGATTTTTTCCGCTGAAGTTCCAGTGAGTGTTACTACGTCAACTGGAGGCAGCTACAAGCAGCAACACCCTATCCAGTTATTTGAATAGATCCATGAATTATCCACGATTGTCATAGATTATAACTGTATAGCAGACACAAGCACAGTATGTCTTCTTTAAAAAATGTGTTTTGGTTTCTTGATGTTTTCTTATTTTGTTGAATGAGAGCCATAGTTTACTTTATTGAACTTTATTTTGTCTATTTGTTTAGTTAGAAAGATCTGAGTGGGCTCTCCATGGAACTAAAGGTAAAAGTTAGCTGTTAATTTGAAAGCTATTTTCAGCTTTGGGGATGCAGATGGACTAAAAATAAAAGATTACTCAAACATGTGTGAATGAAACAACACCACTCCAGGTGTGTTTTTGAGAAGATAACATTATAGCATGGCTTAAACCTCTCAAGAGTCCATTTTGTATGATACAGAGCATTTAATTTCTTGTCCACTGGCAGTAACCTAAATCAGGTCAATAGAAAAGGGAACAATTTGACTCATCTGCATTCATCAGAGCTTAATGTGCATTACCTAAATCTGTTCCACTGATATGATCTGTTCACTGTCCCTGATGACATTTGTGTAGTGACAGAAAAGGTCCCTGTCTGACATGTTTGCTAAGCCCTGTGGTATTTCTCTGCAGCTCTGATTGATGCAATGTTTTATATAAGGAACGTAACACAGAACGTGATCGTATACAGTTTGTAATGTCTGCTGGCTTAGTGTAAACATTCTGTACAGTTTGTAAGGTTACGTGTAAATGGACTTCAGGATTCGATATTTAGGATGACTATGCTAACTAGAGATGAACCGATACAGCTTTTTCAGTTTCAGTACCGATTTTGATACTATAGCTTTAAGTATCTGCCAAAAACATTTATTTCTTTAAAACTAAAATAAAAATAAAACTGATCCAAATTCTAACCAATCCAATAAAAGTTCAAATATTATGAGACTATGAGCATTAAATACTTCAATTATTTTGCTCAACCAAGATATCGGCTGAACTGATATAGGAAGCCAATATCCGATCCAGCTAATTTTTCAGTATTGGCGCCGATATCCGATACCAATATCATTATCTCTTATGTTAACACCTTTTGTGCTGGTTTTCTCTGGGCTAACAATGGTTTTCTACACTGTGATACTGAACTCTGTCCAAATATAAAATAAGGGCAGATAATTCAGATTTTGTGGGCTTATATGAAGAACAAGAGTTTGACTGCTTACAGAAAACTTTTACTTCCTCTGAGCCTTAGAAATAACACAGTTTGAGTTTTTCCAAGATTGTTGCATCAGAAATCCTGTGCAGTTTTAAGTCAATAAATCATCGCCAGACTAAGTCTGCCAGCATTTCTGCCATCAAATACTGTTCATTACAATTGCATGCTTAACATGGTGGTTATGTTGCTTAGTTTGTTTCAGATTTTTAGTTTTACTGGAGGAAGATTTGATCTGAATTGTTTTATAGAAAGAATATATACGTTGGCTTTGTGTTTGGTGCATTGTGTTTGCATGACCCGTTGTCCTGATGTATTTAGGTCTGTTACAATAATCACTATATAAATATATAACAAAATAACAATCACGATTTTGGTACTCAACTATCTACAGAACAGCTTTGTGTAAATAAAGATTCAGACAGCATCACTTTCTTGGCCAACTACGACCAGTAAATATTCTCATTACATCATTTTATATGTAAAACCTGAAAGCAGATATCCAAACCAGCAAATTTTGGAAAAGTCTGGATTGGCACCAGTATCGAATTGGTGAATCACTACTTTCAATGATTAGATGATTTTGCAGTTTAACTGTGTGATAATGATTTGAATTAGAATGTGCATGTAACCACAGCCATCATAAACAGTCTCAAACTCGATCTTAATCTAATCACACTATTTTTGTTGTAACATTTCGTTCTAATTATGGTGACAAACCTAGATACCTGTGAGCATGTGTGACATGAGAATGCTTTGTCTGTCCTCTGGATCAGTTTACACTTACCCCGCCCTCACCGTGTGCCCTCCCCCTCTTCCTCACTCCTCCCGTCACACCACAGTGCCCCCTTCTGCCCCGGAGGCCTGAAGGACCCCGCCCACAAGCCCATCGAGGTGACCGGGCCGGGGGGCAAGGCCACTATCATCCACGCCCAGTACAACACCCCCATCAGCATGTACTCCCAGGACTCCATCATGGACGCCATCGCAGGCCAGACCCAGGCCAAGGGGCAGGACATGGGGTAAGGCTGCACACTGCCCCACCCTCACACCCACCCGGTCACTGTCGCACTTTTGTCCTCTTCCTCCTCCTCCTTTTGTTCCCTGTGGAAAAATATTTCACTTGTGCTATTGTTGGTGTTTTTAGAATCAGCTCCAGTCATATCTGGTATAGCGCCGCAACAATTCATCACCATATTTGTGTCTGGTTAGTTTATTTTCTTATTCCAAGGATTTATAAGTAACAACATTGTTTTGCATTTTTGTTATTTTTTACGCACTTTGGTTATCCTACAGACTGATTTAGGTTGAAGTTATACTTATTTTGTCTACCTTGCCTAAATCAGGGGTCATCAAACTAAGACCCGTGGGCCGACGCCAGCTCACCATGCCCCTTTGACCACCCCCCAGCCCCTCTGCCCCCCACCACTTGAATTGACCCTAGGAGGCAATCCTCAAAAGCTGTCATGGCCTCTTTTAACTTTTTGGCAAATAATAACACACCTGCATCTTGTATTTTGTTGATTTTTCAATTAAAAATGTATATTTATATGAAGCATTTATATTTAAATAATTATGAGATATTTACATTTACCGCCAAATTTTTGTCATCTGACAAGCTTGAGATCAAACAGTGACAGTCAAAGCTCGTGCAGAGTTCTGTAGTGCAGGTAAGGACAGCAAAATGACTCATGTTAAAGTATGAAAACAGAGAATGCAGAGTTTTCAAAGAACAATCGACAACCGATTATTTTTTTGTTCAGTGTAAGGACTGTGCAGGTTGTCTGACAAGGCTTAAGTGAATTCTGTGTTTAATGTGACATTTTGCTTATAAATACACTTTTTTCTAGTACTAGTTTCTGTATAAATAATTGTTTTTGCATGAACTCTCCCTTCAGGGGTAGTCTTGTGAGTGCAGTTGTATAGAAAGTTATAGTTTTGAGAGCTTTTGATACGCCTCTTTATTGTAGATTATCTGTCGGATGTCAATTTCTTGGTCAAACTTTCATTTTTTATTTATTTTTTCATTCATTTAAGATTAATATAAAATAATGATGTTTCATACATCAGTGTGAATGAAAAGGAGCAGAAAGAAGTACAGACTTGTAATATCTACCCCCTACTGCAGTGATTGTTAATAGTTTGGACAATATTGAACCGTATGGGCAATACTGATTCAAAAATCTATGCCAAATTATGTTAGCACACAAAGCTGCATTGCAAAAAAAACAAGCATAAAGGCTTTTTTTCATCATTAGCGCAATTCATTTGTAAATATTTAGAGAAATATATTATAAATAAATAATGAATTAAGTATTTGACTTCTGACTAGTTGACTCTTAAAATAATGATGTTGGTTAAATATGTTGCAGCCCTATTGTGGTATAAATCTTGACTATTTGTAAAAGCTGATCTTGTCTTCCAATGAGGTTAATTTGGTCTTCATGGATTCTTTTTTCAGGCTAAAGTTTCGTTTTCATACCTGACAGAGTGGTCATGTGATGTCTGAAACTGTGAAATTTCTGTTTTTTGTTTCCTGTTTCTGATAGTAGACAGATGTTGAGACGTTGTGACTGGGCATTTGTTTGAAGCTGTGGCTAAATGTTATAATGGCTTTACTTTAAAGCGGACAGTTAACCTTTTGTATATTTGTTGGTGCCTTATACACACACATGGTTCTTAAATAGTTTTTGGTTGTGAAGTCTAATTCCAAACATGAGATGGTGCAGCTTGTATTTTCAGTTGTTTGTTCGTCTTTATTGCAAATAATCAGAAATAGTTGACAGCTTTGTTTGTAGAAGCCCTATTTACTAACAATCAATTTTCCATTTCCGCTGCAAAATTAGAACAGATGCATATGGACATTGCTTTCTATGAACAAATATTGCTCAGATCTATGTAATACAGGACAAACACAAGAGTGACATTTACCTCATGTGTACAGGTCTGTCTCATCCCTCGTCTCTAAATGACACTTAATGACACAGTATTTTTGGTCAAACATAAATAGTCTTTATACATTGGACAGCTGAATGTTCTGGGTGTCTTTTTCTCTTTTTAAATGTCATTTGTACTTAAAGGAACTGTATGTAACCTGTGCTCTTACAGTTTTTGTTTTGTTTTGTTTTTATTTTACAATCACAACTGAATTTGTGTTGCCAGTGTGAAATCTCAGAACCTCCAGAATTCACTTACTAAGCTGAGCTGAGTCATAACTGGCTGTAGACGACAATTCATAGCAGAAAGAGTCTTTTTAGGGTTTAACCAACTGGATTTCAGCATTAGAACAACAGCAACCCAACTGCTTTCTGATTGGATAATGATCTTGAGAACCAAATCACCAAATTATGACAAACAACTTAGCCGTCATGTCCAAAGTTTTTTGTAATTAAGAATAAATCAGCATCACAGTTGTTATCAGTAAAAGCTATATTTGATTTAAACAGGTTTACCTTGTATCTAGGGGCACCTATAGGTCAAGTTTAAGGAATTTAAAATTTTACATACAGTTCCTTTAAATTCATTGTATTTCATTATTTACAGTCACCTTTTTACCTGGACTCTGTTACAGTACCTCATATCACGCCAAGTCCAACATATTGTTGTTTTCATTCATTACTCTTTGATTACAAATGTTTACCTGAGTTCAAATGACGTTCGAAGCCCATTGCGCGCTGTGGACGCTGTGGTGCCTGTTGTGACTTGGTTTGGTGTGTTGTGGCGCCCTCTTGTGTGTGCCTACAGTATAGCACCCCTTGTAGAGAGCGTAGTAGACAGCAGCTCCGCGGTGTACCAGGCGGTGCTGAATGCAGACAGGGACCCCGAGCAGAGAGAGTGGGGCCGGCGCACCTCCATGCCCCAGTCCAGAAGCTTCCAGGCCCTGGTGCACCTCACAGGGACTGACTCAGGTAAGGACCACTGCTCACTATTGCTTTTCACTCAGTTCTTGAGATAAACAGAGACAAACATTATTATCAATTTAATTTTATACAAAGATTTTGATTTAGAGTATATCTCAGAATGCTTGTGTAATAATTGGTTTTAATTTAAAGAATTTATTGCAGACTTCCTTAGTTAACTGTTTTTCAGTCATTTCTAGAGACAACAGTGGCTATATTCACATGCACGGCAAAATTTGATTATTATGTCTGATCTTTGGCCGTTTCAGATTGTTTAAATTATATGCAAAACGGAAACTCTGATGTAAGTGATCAGAGGTACCATGATCTGACACACAAAAAAAAAAACTTGACGATTTTCCAGTGTATATGAAATTTTAATAAACTTATTACACAAAAAATAGATAATAATTAGATATAGAGTGCATGTAACCGCAGTCAATGTTGGAAAGTGTTTTGGAGTAGGAATGTGTTATTGCAATGAGAAATCTCTTTCTCAAATCACAGTTCAAGTACTAAATGAATTTCTTTTGCACTAGTATTTATGATTTCATAATTCTGAATATAAGCACAACCTTTCTGATGGATGATCCCCTACGTGCTTGTCTCCACAAATATAACTAGAAATTTCTTTGTCTGGAATGCTCCATAGTATGGCATTAAACATACCTAATTACCTTTATTCAAATAATGATGTTTTCAATAGCAAAAAATACCTTATATACAGTATACTTTCATACTGTGAGCAGGGTCACCTCTCCACAGATCTGACCTGTAACTTCTAGTCTCCACTGTGATCTATGTATGTACTCTCTACTATGGAACATTAAGCAATAACATCTTTACGACGACATGCAGGTGGTGGATCCTTCATCAGAAAATGTATTTTTTTTTTAAAACAAAACTTTAAAATATGGTTTATTGACACCTGTGACTATGACCATAAAATATTTGAATGATCCCTTTAAACCATAAGATTCATTACAAGTTCCTAATTAATGACCACCATTTACTGTTAAAATATACAACTGCAGTCAAAAGAACAAGTCGTGAGTCTCCCTTGCATTTTGTGTTGCAGTGGGCGATGAGGAGGAGCTGCAAAGGAGCAGGTAGGAGGCAGTTCTTCTGACCTGTCCTCCTCCCCTTGAAGATCTCACCACCTCCACCACCTCCACTTCCTCCACCATCATCACCCCCTCCTCTGCCTGATCACTCCACCAACCACCCCCTCACCATGCCCCCAGTCTGAGCCTGTCCGCACAGCCTCACTGTCACTGGGTCTGAATTAAGTGGGCCCCAAGTCTTACACCATGGCACTTTATTGCACTAAGATGCAATACGCTTTAGGTTCCACAAGAGGGAGCTGTCATAACACTAAATCTCCACTGGTTACGTTTGCATGAGCACCAAAAATGACCACTGTTGGAATGTCATTTACGGCTGATGGGAGAGGGCTGTTGGCTTGAATAGTCCACTAAAAATGGCTGTGGAAAAAGCTCTCAAAACTATTACATATGTCTGTGTTTCTGACCCAAACTGCACTCACAAGACTACACCTGCTTGGGAGTTGTGTGTATTTATATAAAGACAGATTAAAATTGTGAATCATGAGTTTAATCTGACTTTTTACACATAAATACTCACTTGCTCACTCACTTCTCCTTTACGCTTTTGTCCCATGAGGATCACTTGTACTGTAAACTCACACATTAGTTTATCTGGTTATTAAGTACTATCTGATTTTGACCAGCTATATAAATGTACCTACTGACAGTCTGTTTTAAAGTCTGTATAACTTTTTACATAATTCATGGTTATGGAGTATGAATCTTTTCTTTAACTGTCTAGGAATTGCTTTTTTGTATTATACTTTTTCTGTCTACATTTGTGAACATTTATACAGTAGGGACAATTGATAACCTGTTGCTTAAACTCAAATAATTGGAAACTTTAGCCAGATTTGCATCTTAAAATTTATGTTTTCTTCATTCTATTGTTTATATTATGACACAAGATAACTGGAAAATTGAATACTTAAAGGTCCTATATTACACTAAATGGATTTTGTGAGCTGTTACCTCGCACCTGAAGTTGTGTTTCATTTCATTCACAAATTTTTCACTAATCCTACATTATTAGTCTCCAAAGATCAAAATGCTTTGTTCCACCTTGTGATGTCATGTAGTGGTCGTTTTCAAGGTAACAGCTTCCTTTTACTTTTAGTTCTGTAGTAAAATATAAATGTTAATAATAAATTCTAAATTAGTAGGAAAAAAGAAAGCAAGAGACTGATGTCAAATAAGACATAATAAAAAAAAAGAAAAGAAATAAGACATAAAAAAAATAAAATAAATAAGACATAATTATATAAATGTAAATGTACAAGTCAAAATAAAAATGCAAAGAGTCATAAAATATAAAATCACAGCTTTATAGAAGAGGTCATAGGAAGACAGTGCAAGAATGATATGATAATTGACAGGACATAGGGTTATCCGTTACGTAAGGGGAGTTGGTATGAATGTAGTCATGTATTTCTCACTGTAAGAGCCTTTTGCAAAAACACAGTGGAGCACTTCCTGTATTACCACAACACATCACAAAGTGGAACAGAGGAGAAGAACTCAGCCTAAATATGCAGGATTTGTATGTTCAACATGAGTGAATGAAACAAAACACAGCTCCAGATATGTTTTTGATGAAGAAACCGCATTATAATATAGCTCAGAAAACAGTGTAGTATGGGCCCTTTAAGTGTATGCCTTTAATAGCATTTCCCATAACACAATCTTACATTTTACATAATCCTGAATAGACATTTCTGTAAAAGCCACTGTAATTGAATACACATATGGTCATAGCGTATGTCCTTCTATCCTCCGCCCTCCCTCGCTGCCCTGCTCTCCGCTACTCCCTCGCTCCCCCTCTCCCTGATGGATGGAGCTTTCTCTATTTCTGCACACTTATTTAATCACGGCCCCATTATGCACAATCGATAGGGCGGACCGCTGTATCTGTGGGGACTGAAACGCAAGTGGATGGGCCCCTCCCCCCGCCCGGGCCCCTGCTCCTGTCAGGCTGCATATGTCCACCAATGACTCACGTGGAATCA